>NC_046977.1:15990386-16077886 GCF_009769545.1 Cyclopterus lumpus
AAGTTCAAATTCAGAACAGAGCTTCTATTATATAATTGAAGACAAAGAAATCAATAGAAGCAGCTGCATGTGGCCGCAGCAGGCACGGCTCGCATCCATATTGAGAGTGAACCCTCTTCGATCTGTGTCTGGGCCGGGCTCAGCTTCACTAGCCTAATCACACACGGAGCAGGTCGATTGGAGGACTTAGCCGGTGGCGCTCTCCAATGGCATATGTTAACATGATTCTCCCTCTTGCTCGCTGTTTAAAAAAAAAATCTGCACCTGAGATCCTAAGCCATTCAGAGCTACAAAAAAAACACAAAATACAGGGATTGTTTTAGCCTGAGGTGAGAGTGAGATTCTTCGCTTTGGTAACCTGAGTGAGCTGGAGGTGGGCGGCTGAGGACAAGATGGGCAAACAGGATATTTATCCTATTGATTTTCTAAAGTTGAAACAAGAAGATTTAGGGGGCTTGACTCTTAAAAATCCCAAGGAGCCAGCTCACTTCTCAGCCGTATGGCCGTGAACATGCACGCACTGCACGCACGCACGCACGCACAGCACGCACGCACGCACGCACGCACGCCGCACGCACAGGAAAAGCATCTTGCTAGTGAGAAGTGTGAGTGAGGTTTAGGGGCCTTGAGCTGCAAAGCTGTGCTGTGCTGTGGAATGATGTGCCCCAATGTGTGTCAGAGGAATCATTATAGCTGGTGGCTAGTGCTGAAGCCCGCCTATGGTGTGTGTGTGTGTGTGTATGTGTGGTGTGTGTGTGTGTGTGTAGGTAGGTGTCTGAGTGTGTGAGTCATGTAGCAAAGTGGAGGTGTGAGCAGGCAACAGATGGGAAGGGCCTCAGTATTGCAGAGGATGCGGCCTTTGTCTCTCCAGCTGAAAGGAGAAGAAACCTGCAAATCAACAACAAACGCACAGTGAAGTGTGGGAATGTGACTTAAGCACACAGAAAGTCTCCTAGAAATGTACCAATTCTGATGGCAGGTTAACAGTGCTCTCGGACTGTGAAGCTTTAGCCCGGTGCTACTGTATATTTAGAATGATACATTTAGTCACAAATAGTACTTTTGTAACGATCTCATAAGAAAGACAGTTCTCCTCATTTTCAGTGCAGGAACCTGTTCCAAGGGTCTTAAAAAGGAAGAGTTTTTTCCTGGAGGGAGTGATTTGGGGCATTCAGGGTTCAAGAGGTAAATCTCCAGTTCAGTTGAGTCACTGACAGTGACTGACCTTGGGTGGACATGAAACTGAATCATTAGGAACTAGAAAGGTGCACTGAGGACAGTGCCGATCCCTGCCTGGTATGTCTGCAACCACCACTGCTGTATTGTGTGATTGAATAAATAGAACCAACCGTTGTATCACACTCTATCTGGACACCAAGGCATGGTAAAGCACATCTAATTTAAATTCAAAAGCAAGCGCTGATGTATGCAGGCAATCGATTCATCGTCCAACACTAACAGTAAGCATACTGTTCCCGCCCACTGTGTTATCACTGTATTATTCTTACCCATTTAAAAACTGCACGTTGGTTTTCAATCTTTTATGTGAGAAATGTGGCCATTATTAACCCAGTTACATGATGACATGAAGTCACTGTGCTCCAAATTCCCAAACCTCAGTGTCCTCATTTACCTTGTTAACAGTTAGTTTTCTACAACTGTATTGTACAGTTCCCCTCTTAAATGTATTTGGAAACTTGATTTTGTCAGTTTTTAAGAGGCAGAAGATGCTCATGATACCAGAGACCCCGATCTTAAAAAAAGATTTGCTGGCTCCTGCAGCACATTCACTTCAAACCTCTCCTCAACACATTACAAACCTCTCTTCAACCGGCCCCCCTCCCTAGCTCACTGACCTTCACTACGGCCACTCTGCCAACATCAACCTCCAGGACCACTGCCACCCCCTCCTCACCTTGTTAAAAAAACTTTCAAATATTTAACTGATTTTTTTTATATCCAGCTCTTCAGCCTGTTCCAGAAAGCGTGGGGATTTTCATGTAAAAAAAACCAACAACAACCATATGTCAAGGTTATAGATATGGTAAGTTGGTAAGTTAACTATGTTTGAATGGAAGTAGAGGAGGGGAGGGGGGGGGGGGAGTGTTTGTGTTTTAAAGTCCACCTTGTTCACTGGCTAGATAGACAGTCCGAAACTGACCAAAAAAACAGATGTACTGGGCTGTTATAATTTTAATTTAGTCAATAATATAAAGATCATTTTCCAAACAGAAATTTCACTTGGTGATAATTACAGTCCACCGGTCAGGTCACAGGCTCTGCAGCTGCTCCCGTTGGACGTCTCCGGGTCAATCTGCAGCCACGACTCGTCGCCCCGGCGGTCACGACTCGCGACTCCTCAGTCATGCTCGCAGATGATCGCTGATCTCAGGTGGGAGGGAGGTGCCCTGGTAATTGTTCTTTGGAGTGCCCCAGTTATGCCAATAAACGGCCCCTCAGTGATGGGGCTAATGGCGAGAGACCTCGTTTGCATAGCATTATCTTAATTGAGCCCGAGGCCTGGCACGGAAACAAGCCGGAGATTATGTTACTGACGGATGGTGGCGATGGTCCGGCGGCAACCATTTACCCGACAGCTATATTAATTAACAGCTATCCAGTTACATGGGCTTTAACAGGGATGAATAAGTTAACATGGGGACTGTGACGGTGGTGGTGACAGGGCTCCTGTGCTTATGTGTGGGCTTCTAATGGAGGAGACACACTAATATGGGATGTGTGTGTGCGTGTGTTTGTGTCTGTGGATGCTAAAGAATGCCTGGCATCGGCTCTTATTACCCATTTCCTAAAGGAGGAAACAGAGCCAGCGTTGGTACCAACCTTTAAATAAATCACCACACAAAGCCTGCACTAATACTTTTAATCGTGAATTAATTACACGCTCGTCGCAGAGCGAAAAGCCATAAATGTTCCAATATGCTCGGGCCGGACATTTTTGTTTATTTCGGGGAAGCTACAACCCCAGAATGCGTCGCCGTAGGCGATGTGAAGCAGGGACTCGTCGTGGATCACCCTTTAGACCAGAACCCCGGACTCACACAGAGTGTCCCTGGATCAGGATGTTTTTTTAAGATGGAGCATGCCGGCCAGGTAGCTCTTTTGTTATGTAAAGATCTGCCATGTGATCCGGCAGGATAAAAGAGGAGAGAAAAAGAAACCGTTCAGATAAGCTTCCCCTCATCAGATAATTAAGGATGCCTTTGCTCCAGTTTCCCCTTCTTAGCATAAGTGTCTGATCAACTTTCAAAAGGCTCATCAGCCAGAGTTGCTCCTCGGAGCTCCACTCCGGGGGCTTCAGCGGGTTCCGAGTCCAGCTCTTGGCGCGGCTTGCCCCGCAGGACCCAAATAAATGAGCTGAAAATCAATGATTCCAATAGATACGGCCAACAGCAAACAGACCGGATCAATAATAGGTATTGTTTTGTTACACATTTAAGGGCTTGAGTGTATTTCATGAGTAACTTTTGCAGGGTTGCAACTAATGAATATTCACATCTTTAATTCATTGATTTGTTTATGATGAATCATGTCATCTATGACCTGTCAGAAAATACTGACAAATGGCCGTCACACGGTGACATCTTCAGATCAACCAAAGGAATTCCAGTTACATCAAGGCTAGAATTAACGATCATGTCGATTATTTGCTTGATTTCAGAAAAGCCTTCAGATTGCTTTATTCAGACCAATATTCCAAAACTCAAAGATATTCAATTCACAATGATGTAAAAGTGAATTTTTTTTCATTTGAGAACCTGAAACCAGCGCTTTTAAAAAGAAAACGCTTAAATTGGGGAGTTAAATCATTTTTACTGGATCAAAGCATAAATCTTGATTCATTACGAGTCGGCTAATTGATTAACCAACTCATCGCTCGACTCGGCTACCCCATGTGCACATCTGTTTTTAAGCCATGCGGTTCTCCAGCAGCCAGAGAACCCTTCCCGGTGCTTGGCCCGTGTTGTCTCCTCGGTTGTCACTACTTTGCCGCGCCGTTGTGCAAACGAGGCACGCGAACCACAAAACAGGATCCGGGAATCGTTTCCTAACAGCGCGCAGAAGAGGTCAGCTCGTCTGCAGGCTACAATACGTGAAATTAATTACTGTTGTGCTGCAACCTAATTGCAGCCTCTCAATGAACGTTTTTTTTTTCTTTCTCCCCCCCTCCCCGTTACATTTTCCCACCTCGACACCCCTTTGCTCCCTGTCAAAACTCTTCCTCCACCTGTCACGGTGTCTGAGTTGTGTGCACCCAACCTCATCCTACTCCCTTCTTCTTCCTCCTCTCCGTCGCAGACCCCCCCCACCCCCCTTCCCCAACCCAACCCCTCCCTGCCTCCCCTGCTGCCAGTTTTTAACTACACTCCACTCTGGCCTCTGCTCTACTTGTTACAGCCCCAACACGAGTGCAAACAATCAAAGTCTTTGGGAACGCTAAAATATGCATGGCTATCCGTGACAGACAGATAAAGCAGGGCAATTAGCCACGTAATCCTAGAGCATCGTACGGAATAGTCCGCCTCAGCTGTCCCCCCCCCCCCCCCCCACGCAGCCCTCCCCTCCTTCCCTTTACTCTCTTGGTCTCCATTAGTTAAATGTACTCTGTGTGTCGGCTCCCCATCAAATCAAGTAACACTTCCCCTAATTGGCTTATAAATAATACAGCAGGGTCTGCATTATAATTTCATCAGTGGTAAACATTGCGGGGGCAGTTGGTGAAGAACCTATCCCTCATTAATTTCTTAATTTTGGTAGATGGAACGGAGGGGAATGAAAGGTGGAGAGAGAGAGAGAGAGAGAGAGAGATGTGGAGATCGGATGAACGGAGGGACTCGTATCACCTCAGGCAGAGGGAGAGAGAGAAGGAGCGATGGGGAAAATTACAAAACAAACAAGGGCAGGAAGATGCGACTGCTGCTGCTTTTGTTAAGAGATGTCAGATATTCTATCCAGGGGTTTTGTCAGTATGTGCAATAGGTGTGTGTGAGGGCCCCACCGCCCCCAGTTTACACACACAAATACACACAATCTCTCTCCCCAGTCTCATTCCTTGTTCCTTTTTTACATCGACTTAATGAATATTTCATAACGAGCAACATAAATATTCATTCTAATGGTTTTGCACATAGTTATTACCGGTATTTCCTCTTTTTTTTTCAAACAACAAAAATACTCATTATAAACTCTGCATTACCAGGCCCTGAAATAAATTCTCTCACTCTAGCGCAAAGATTATCTAGATCAACTGCTTCCAGTATTTCAACAGGAAGTCAGCAGCAACTATTATAAAAATCCTCCCAAAAAACGTCTGGTGTTTGCCTTCAGGTGTAATAATTTGCACGTGCAAATACATGCGTCTCCACGGGAGAAGCACAAAGTTCATTCTTTCACTTTGCGCATCGGCTGCAATTCGCAAAGACAATTTGGAGGAATTGGGAAAGATTCCCCGTGTGATGAAATCCTTTTTGTAAAAGGCAATAGGTCTGTAATCAGCCTTCCTCCCCTTGGCAGATAAATGTCACCCAAACCTGCTATTATATTGCATAATGCACTTTTAAGGGAATTTTACATGGCCCGTGATTGATGCTATGAAATATGAGGTGTGAGCATATGACACCCTCTGATCTCTGAAAGACAGATATTAAAGCAAACTCTCAAATGAGCCCCCCTCCTCCCGCCCTTCCCTACTCTCTCTCCCTGTGCTGAAATATAAAAGGCACTGAGAGCCCTCCAGCCTTCAAAAGGAAAGTTAAGCGCTCCACATTCTCAGCGAGATTTAGAAAATGGAGCCACCTGAAGGCAATCTGTCTGGGCTGGAACCTCGGCTTGTCACCGGTACAGAGAGCTGTCACTTCCCGGTGCCAGCGCTGATGGAGACAGACATCCGTCAGCCGCCGCGTTCTTATGAACACACGCCGCCCGACGTCTTGCAGGCCTGCAGAACATCATGTTTCACTTAAGATCCGCCCGAACAACACGCTCTCAGGCACAGCCACGAGTGCCTCTTGTTCTCTCATCCTTGTCGCCTTAAAGAAAAAAGGGAAAAAATAGTTCTATAGCGACGAAGAGCTAACTGTCCATCAATCACACTCGGGGCTCATTAAGCGGAATCTTTTACCTGAGAGAGAAAACTAGCTGTAAAATGCATTTAAGTATCAAATGTTCTCATTCCTGTCGCAGCTTTCATCAACGGGCACACGCTTAGTAGCCGACAATGAAAATCCCCCGACGTTGTGGATCCAATCAGGCAGCGACATGTATTCAGTTTGGCCTTTGTGTCCCACATGTGACCCTTCAAACTTTAAGGATCATCTCGGTCACGTTGGGAAGCTCTGCTTTAGTCAAATGGTTGGTGTTAGAGACATAGACATGAGACAGATGTCATTGATAATTGATTGACACATGATGAGCATATATAATGAGCCGTGGGCTCCTTCGGACCCCGTCTCTCTGTGCAATGCGATTGTAGTTATTAATCATGTGTTTGTGGTAACTAGATGAAGCTGATATTTATGAACATCAAGCCCATGCACAAGATTTTATTTACTTTCCCCCCCCCCCATCGGTTTTTAATTGTGCTTTATTAGTGGAAACAGAAAACATGTCAATCTGAAGTATTTTCTCTACACGTTAAATATTCATGAGCCACAGTCAATATCAGAAAAAAGCACATTTCTCTTGTTTTCTCTTCTAAGGACTGTGTGTCCGTGGTCTGAAGTGATTTGATTGACAGTGTCCTGTAAAGAATAAACAAACACACGCAACCACATTGTGATTCAAATGTTGCTCAACTGTGATTGGTGCGAAGAGCACCTGAGCTCAGGAGTTGATTGGGAAAAATGTGTTTTCAGGGCCTTTAACTAACAAATATGCAATGAATCAAATCCCCACGAGCTAATTGCCACGCCGTAAACCTGGAACCTTCGGGCCCCCCGAGGGTCCGGGGGTCCCGGGGCATGTTGCCTGCTTTGCCCGGTTGGTAATCCGGCTCTGCTCGCAATCCATTTTTTGGGAGCATCGATTTACACGCGATTAAACGTCGGGATGTGCGCGCTCGACCTCGTAGCTTTGTTTGTTTGTTTTCTGGAACGTTCACATTTCAGAGACTTCCACATTAATCATTTAAATCCTTTACCAAGCCGAATCACCAAACATCTTCTCCAGTGTTGATTTTTTTTAAAATGTTTTATATCATTGTAAATAGAACGTTTGTGGGGCTTTAGACTGTGAACCCCTCACTTTCGGGTTTGGGAACCATTGTTCACTATTTTTATTCGGTTTACAGGAATAATTGATAAACCATGAAAGTCGTCATTCACTCAAGCCCTCGTAAACAGTACATTTCCTCCTGCAATGTAGTGAGTACAAGTGGAAGCACAACAGTGAGTACTCGCGTCTCAGCGGTGAACAGAGAAGGTGAAAGCCAGAGTCCACGGGACGCGGCCCCTCCACCTAATTGTAGCCGAACAAGAGGAGACGAGGGGAGCATGTTGAGGGCGAGCTTAATTAATGTAGCAGTAAAAAGTGGCCCTCCCTCTCCATGTCCATTCTGCTGTTCCATATTAGTTCCACCTCAGCGCTCTCAAAGCCGGGAACAAATAGTGACTCTAATGATGGACATACAACCCCCCCGCCCCCCCCCACACCCCCCTCTAGCCTCCTCGCACAACCTCTCGGCTGGTCTCGGGTCACCGCCCTCCCTCCCTCCGCTCCCCCGGGGACGGCAGAGCGAGGGAGTCAACCAGTTAGACAAGCATGTTCACCCCGCCGGTTCAGCGAGAGCAGAAGACAAGCTTGCATACTGACTTCATTAGCACTGACAAGTGAGGGGGGGGGGGAGGGGGGGGGGGGGAGGGGGGGGGGGGGGGGGGGGGGGGGTGCGGCTCAGTTTAGAAGACTTTAGAAACAGAAGCCTCGCCGGGAGGTGGAGGGAGTGGAGGGAGGTGGAGGGAGGTGGAGGGAGTCAGCAGCTGCAGCAGTGCAATGATGCAACTCTGGATTGCTGCTGGTGTCTGCTGTGGTGTATTTCTGAGCCCTAACTTTACAGACGGAAAATCACTGGTAAGAAAGGGCAAAGTAGGATTTCTGTAAGGGCTGGCCAATAAAGCACATTCATCGAATTACTAATATGACTAATCCGATATGTTACATATATTACATTTCTATTTATCAAACTAATTGTTACAATTGATCGGGATATAGATTTGCAGTCATGCTGCAAAGCCCTGCACCTCTACTGTTAATTACTGGTACCATAATATAAACATACAAGTTCACTTTTGTTGATTGGTACATATTCCATAATTGTCAATATGAGGCCTTTTCCTAGCACCCTCCAATAGACCTAGTTCAGGAAAAAGATGAGGGTTTCCAGGAAGGAACCTATTCTGTTGTATAGGTCATATATATTCTGTCATATATTTCTTCTAGATAAACCACTTCTTTTAAGAGCTTTATTCTCAATGTGGGGATAAGAATAACATCCTCTAACAATGTGTTTCACGTTATTATGGAATCTGTTTATTTATGTTTTTGTGTCATTTTAATCAAACTGTTTAATAACTAAACAAATGTCTGTCTTTGACTAATCCTGGATATTAAATAACTCACATCTGAGTATGTCCACACAATGATGCAAAAATAATACTAATATTCAGCATTGCCATAAAGCAGCCCTGCGCAGTGATTTACCCACAAAGGCATCGATAGAGCGGCATCGCTGACGTTTGACAAATCCGTATCGTCTCACGGCGTTTATCCCCATAAACTGCTCCCCAAACTTTCCTCAGAGATGTGACAAAACATATAAGGAATCAACAGGGGAGACGCCGCAGGTCTATGAACACGGCGCCGCGATCCCGCCAGGTGATGCCGTCACATGTCAGCGACGTGGGGGAAGCAGCCGCCACGTTGTACACTGCGAACCGACAACCAATTGATAAGCCTTGAGAGAATACCGGGGGACACATGTTCAAAATCAAATCTAAACAAAACAAAAGGAATATCACATAGAAATTAAGGTGTGAAAAGGTGCCGTGAATGTTTCATGCCATCCCGCCACCGACATAAAGGATATAAATATTGTATGCAAAGAGGAAAAATCCCCCGTTTGATGTGTTGAGAGCCAAGACAGTGGGAGAGGAGAGGGTGGGGAAGCAGGTAATTACTAGTGGAGCTGCTCTTTGACGGATTATTATACTAAAGCGGGAGGAGGATCAACCAAACACAGCTAACCTCTGTAACAGTGCTGGTCTCCACCTATCAGTGACAGGAACATTACAACCTGAGGAGCCACTTCCACTTGACAAACTACAGCGCCGAGCACCAAATCCCCAGGCTGGGGGTGGGGGGGAGAAAACCTGGAGGCCATGAAGGCACCAAACACATCAAGCCTCCTCCAGCCAGGGCTGATGAACAGCTCATTACGAGGCGTTCAGGTACTTTAATGTGGAATGCGTCACCTGGAATTAAACTTAATTACTCGCTACCGCTCCTCCGGCAGGCTAGGAACACGGGTTGACACGCAGAAAAAAAAATCTTCTTTTCAAACGACTGTTTCCAAAGTTAGGAATGGACATTCATCATCAATTGCTTTGTTGTATGTCCTGTAAAAAACAAAAATAACTCCATGTTTAAGTCCAAATGGGCCGTAACTTTTTGTACATTCCTGGGGAATCTTCGCACTAAAAGTGTAATTCACTGTGTAATCGGGATCAGCCAACGGGAAGCTGGATCACAGTAGTTTCAGGAAATGATCATTACGTTTAAACAAGTAGCAAATTGACTTAATTGGATATTTTAGTGCTATTGTTTTTACGCTTTCCCCATGAGTTCATTCATGGATGCTTTTTGCCGCTAATCTTACACAGAATAATGTGATAAATGATTCACTTTCTAGTAAAGCAGGAGACATCCCTCTCTTCCCCAAAAGCACAGAACCTTCACCAAGAAATGTGGGCTTTATGAACAAAAATAAAAGAAAGAAAAGGAAAAGTTCTTCTTTCATGAAGTCCTGTGAGCCGAGCTGCCTCCTCCCTCTCCTCGCCCCGGGGCAGGCTATCATCTCCTGTGTCACCGGAGGGGGGGGGGGCAGAACCCAGCCCACCTCTGCCGGCCCCCGTTGATGTAAGGGATGAGAGGAGGAGGCTCTCCTCCCGGCCCAGTCTCTCAGGTCCAGCTTCCTCTTTGATCACCGGCCGCCGACCTCCCAAGTCCCCAGAACACCGAGAACATGCTGCAGAGCCTGTATCCCCCTCCCTTCAGCCCTTGTTCCCTCCAAATATGAAAATAAAGGGTTAATTGTATTTAACAATATGCTCTCTAACACCCCCCCCCCCTCTCTCTATCACCGCCACCCTCCCCTCCTTGATTAGAATTAGAATCACATCTGGCGCCATGTTCTGTCCCTCATTACTGCTGAATCTCATTACGACGCGCTCCCGCGGGAGGGACCGCGCCGGGTTTTTAAGCACACTTTTCGCTTTCTTCCTTCCTCTTGCTCATCTCAGCCACCTCGCCGCTCCATCTCTTCTGCGTTTACATTAGCGGAAGTCCTCATCTGAGGGAATGACTGAGCGCCGCCACGTCCCTCCTCCTCCTCCTCCTCCCAGAGCTTGGAAATTGTTTTACAGTGCCAATTAAAGTAGGTATGTTGAGTTTTTTCCAGAGTATGTATTATTCAGAGTGTATTATTTGTTGCGCTCAAAAAGAGAAGCGGGAAAAAAGAAAGAAAGAGAGAAAATGAAACCCTCGCTAAAATAGAACTAGCGGAGTAAGTTCCACTTACTTGCAATAAAAACTACACCAAAGGTTTGGAAATACAGTCAACATAAGGAAAATGGGGGAGCTTATTTATGGTGCCCTGAAGTCCTACTGAATAATAGAACCCCCCACATATAAGTACATTTTAAATTGTGTTTCTTTGCACCCTCGTGCAAACACTGTGTCTGGCTGGGAATTTGTTTTAGAAGGGAGAAAATAAAGAAATCTGTAAAGTTTGAGTCCAAAATGTTTTACCTCGGTAAAATATGAATTTAAAGCCATTGCAGGGGGAAACGGCTTCTCTTGAGGATACACTGGTGAGGAAATACGAGCTAGAACACATAATCAAAGCCTTTTATTTGAACTTTTAAGATGCCAATGTAAAGACATAAACCGTGAACAAACTACATGAAATAAAAAAATCTTAACAGTGATGTCTGACAAAAGTGGACCCTGCGTCAGAGCGGGAAGCTCTGGAGGTCGCAGGGACGCCCTGAGATTCCTTCCATCGGTCGGTTCTAGATCATCGGCGAGTCGCAGAGCGTGCAGGGCGCCTGCAGTATCTTCTTTATCCACTCTGGATCTGTGGGGAGACGAAGCAAGTTCTGATTGTACCGAATGATTCAGGATACCGAGTATGGCCTTTAAAGCAAAGCTGGGATGACGTTTACGCCGACAGATGCTCAGATAGGCTGGAATGACCAGAGGAGCCGCGCCTCAGGTGTTCCCAGACCCATAAACACCTGGGATGCATGTAGCAGCCAGATGGAGCCAACCCTCAATGTATTTCTCTCCCAACCCCATCGCTGGCACGACACACGTTTGTTTTTTTTTGTTTTTTT
This sequence comes from Cyclopterus lumpus, assembly GCF_009769545.1. NCBI lineage: Eukaryota > Metazoa > Chordata > Actinopteri > Perciformes > Cyclopteridae > Cyclopterus > Cyclopterus lumpus. The sequence goes on from NC_046977.1 coordinate 16,002,011, forward strand.
TAAGCGCCAAACAAAACCATGATAAACGGTCCATGATCAATCGGTACGCTTTTCAGTGTCAAAATTAGTACAATTACTTCAGAGTACTCTATCTTATTGGCATCAAGATGGATCTGATTGCACCCAGTGTCACTCTCATATGAAGATGCATTTATTATGAGTCAAGGACTGATGTGCTCCAGACAAATACATTTCAGTTTAAATAATACATTGCTCATCTCAGAGTTCAATAAAACGCCTGTGACAGACCGATCGAAGCAGGTTGATCGGATGATTACATGAAGACTTTGGATGGAATTATCAATAATTCAAGGATGTACCGCAACGTGTAGTGTATTGATCTTCCTGGTAGATACTTTGTCGTGCACATGCTCACATGTGACAAAAGCCAATTGACCCTTCCCGAAGCCCCGCCCCCCGATGCTACACTGTCACTAACTGCACTCCTTGAATAAGTAATCTCTTATTTTCATTGGGCCAAACCAAAGAGCTAAAGAAGCAGACAGAAAGGTCTACAATATGCGTTGGAAGGATATATCTGGGATGTCTAACGGATTCAGCCTTAAATAGTTTACATATGGGACAAAACTACATTTGTAAAACACTGTAGTCCATTTTTGCTTTTGTCCTGCATTGTTCGGTACAGGTTGCACAAGACAGAAAAAGAAATCCTCAGAAATTAGACTGAGCTTTCTGACCAATGAGACATCCCGATCATAAATTAGCCACAAAGAAGAGACACAGCAATCCAATTCAAAACACTTTTCCGGAACAAAACAAAAAAAATGCTAATCTCTACAATCCTTTGCGTTTGTGAAGGATGAAGTTTTCGACCCGACTCCAAATCCAAAATGTCAAGCGACGACCTGAGTGGCAGAGCGGGATGAAGGCCGACGTTGAAGGTGACAGGAGGCGACGGCTGATCGAGAGCGTGACTGTGAAATGGAATTGGAGAGAGATGGAAAGTGGCGCTTACCCTCAGGCTCTGGCAGTCTGGCGATGGTATCCAGCAGGAGGCAACGCCTGAACGTCAGCGTCTGGCAGGCCTGGTATGACAACACACACCTGGAGGAGAGCGAGAGGACGGCATTAGAGAGCGAGCTGGCAGGGACAGAGAGACGCACACACACACACTAAAAGTAGAGCAGCAGCACTGAGGCACAACTGACGGGCACAGCCTTCCCTCTCAGTGCCCACCAGAGGCGCCACATTCCAGCCAGCGAGAAGGCAGGCGACGCGTTTGACAGATGATATTTATGAGACGACGAGAGTGGCGCATGGGTAAATATCAAAAGGTGGGAGGCTTGATTACTGCTCTGTGAAGATAAATAAACCGCCAAAGAAGGCATTTGGCATTAAGATTCGATTCATGCCCCGCCAGGCACTTCGAGGCTAAAGCTAATAAAAAGCATCTTTAGTGGATTCGATTTGAACTTGTGGAAGAGAGCAATCTCAAATACCTGAGCCACATGTGACCGTTTTTACAGACTGCTTGTTTGTGGTCCGAGAAGGGCAGCACGGCCTGACACAGGCTGCAGCGCTCTGAGAACGTCTGCTTGTTCATCTTGTTCTTGATGTGGCCAATCAGGACCTGAGAGGGGAGGGATGACACACACACACACACACACACACACACACACACACACACACACACACACACACACACACACACACACACACACACACACACACACACACACACACACACACACACACACACACACACACACACACACACACACACACACACACACACACTATTTTTTAATTTGAGCTGATTCGCAGCACTGGCTAAATGCACCATTACCTGATGACATACTAATGTATACATGACAATAACATAATTAATAAAAGAATGCTTCCTAAAGAATATATATATGAACAATGTTGGATATTTATGTAGTTAATTACTACTGAAAAACAATTAGATATGTAACTTTTGCGGAACAGCAGCCAGTGTGTGAATAATGGGATACTAGTAAATGTGAATCACACAGTTTAAGGAAAAAGTACGTGTTGGGGCTTAAACCCATAGTTGCAATTTAAGACCCCATGACATGTGCGATTCAACTTTGTGGAAAGCCGTGGTGATGTCATGCTGTACTACTGGGTGAACCCGCCGTTCTGCCCAGTCAATTAATTAAATCTGCCCTTCTCTCCATAGCTAAAAGCCCATTGGCTTACACTAGGCGGTTACCTCCAGCTCTGAAATGTGAAGCAAAAGCAGGAAGTACCTTAAACCTGCATTCTCTCTAATGGCCATCAGAGAGCGAGTTCTCTGGTTGCAAAAACAAGTCTAACTTTATACAAGTCTATGAGAAAATGACTTTACTTCTCTCTTGATTTATTCCCTCAGTAAACATGTCTCCAATACAGCATGATGTTCATTTAGTAAATTATGGTCTCATTTAGAATAAAACAGACCGTAAAGCGGGATATACTTTAGGGCGTGGCAACCTTGTGATTGACGGGTCCAAAGCACAGCACTGGAATTAGTCTGTTTTCCTCTTCCAGCTTTAATCTTTCACACTGCGTTTTCAATTCATGGCGGTTCATTTTAACATTTGTGGTAGCCTGTAAATGTCTTATTCAGCAGTGGGTTGTAGCTCCACCCTCTCGTGTCACTTCTGGTTTCTAAAACACATTTGACACCCACTAACCGGCTTTGAACAGAAAATGATCATTAAAGAACTAATGAGACAATTTCATGGGACCTTTTTGGGGAGGTGTTAAAGCGACAGCAGAGAGGTAGAACCACATAGGATTGTAATATTTCCGTAGTCGACACACCTTTGGCTACGTACACTGTGCTGCTGCAATATGTTGGATTGTATACAATTTGGGATCAGCCTCTCTCTGATCCAGACAAATAATTTAAAAGATAATTTGGTGGGAATAAATAATTAACAGGTTTGTTTTACCTCTGACGCTCTGTCGTTACTGTCTCTGGAGAGGTACTCCACCAGGCCACAGGTAGGAATGCTGGTGTTCTGAGCAATCCAGGTGTTGAGGTACACCACCCCCAGCACCTTCTTCATGTTTTCTCTCATCATGTGGCTCTCCACAGCATTGATCCAAGCCTGCACCTCCTCCATCTGCTCATCCAGAATCTCCTTCTCCTGCTTCACTTGGCCGGGCTCGCCTTCCCCCTGCGGCAGCGTCGCGTCGTCATCTTTGTCCTTTGCTCCCTCCTCCTCGACCCTTACAAACACCTTTTTCTCTTGCGTCGGTTTCCAGCAGTGGTCCGTGAGAGGCGTCTGTAGTGACTGGTAAAGTATCCGCACCAAGAAGAGCTTGAAACGCCACAAGTAGGGCGAGTCGACTGCCTGGATCTTTCGGTCGAGCTCGTCCAATAGCGACGCAGGGATGCACTTGTTTTTCAAAATCTGCCACCTCACGAGATCCAGCAGGTCGGCCGTTTTGTACAAGTTCTGCGTGGGGGACTTGAGCAGCAGCGTTGCAGCCGCTTCCGATGTTTTCAGGGTCACAAAGTCAACCTGGTAAGTCCTGTCGATTGGATGATAGCCGTCGACCATACCTTGCGTGCTGGCGAGCGCAATGTACGCTCCGTTGTGGCTCACCGCAATCCCGTGAATCCTCCTCTCGGAGAGGTTCTCGGGTTGCAACATGTCATCTTGTTTGAAAATTAACGTGTTCTCCGTGAACGTCGGCGTCAGCTTTTTTATCCACCCGTCCACAGAACACGTGTACACTGCGACGCTGTGTTGGCTGATCGCCAGCGAGACCACGGGGAGCGAGTGCAGCCCCGCCACGTGAGAGTTGTGCACATTTAGTCCGGCCGGCGAGATCATGAGCAGGCACCAAAAGACATAGCAGCCGCGCGAGGCCACGATGAGGCTGCAGCTGGACTTCTTGATCGGGTGGATCATCGGGACACATTTGAGGTTCTCCACGGCGATCTCGTCGCACTCCTTCCAGAGGATGACCGGGTGTCGGAGGGTGAAGTAGCCCTTCACTCCCGACAGGCTGACCGGCACGATCTTGACGGGCCCCACCTCGCTGCCGACGATCAAGCCGCTCATCCGCCGGTCGGTGCTTTCGTACTCCCACCACGCCAGGTCACTGGGCCTCGTCACGCCCGACTCGACGATGTCATAAAACGTGACACCTGCGTCGCTCAAAGAGGGCAACACAAACTTCCACAGAACAAGGTCACCGTTTTCCATGAGGACGGCGAGGAGGACCATCTCCATGTCTTTGCACGTGTTGTTGGGCTGGACCTGCTTGGTCGTGTAAACGCTCGACCACTCCATCCTCAGGGGGGTCTGCATGCGGAAGCGCCGCTGCAGCTCGTCAAAGTCCAGCAGGTTCGCCTGCGGGGGCTTGTTGTCCTTTCTGGAGTAGCCTCGCTCCTTGAGCCTGTCGCCGTACTTTTGGGTGAGATCAACAAGCGTGTTCCACTCCAGGCGCTTGTGGCTGTTGTGAATGGTGAGTCTGTGGTCAAGTGTTAGGCAAGCGAGCAGACAGCGCCCGTGGAAGTCACAGCCTAACGGAGACCAACTGGCATATTTTATTCCCTTGCGTGTTCCTATCGACGGGTTCATCACTTTGTCGGCCATAAAAACTTGTCTTATTGAGGGGTCCAAGTGTGTCGAGAACGTCTCCACCGCTTTAGCGAGCTCCGCTGCGGGTCCCACCTTCAAAGTTAAGAATCAAAAACGAAAAGCAACATCGAAGGTTAAAGGTCGGGTACATATGAATCAACATTTGCAGCTGGATTGTTGAAGGCTGTCAGTGCTGACAAATTCATAGAACAATTCAAAACCACTTCACTTTTTAAAACCCTCTAAATCTCCACTCTAGTTTATACTTTAACCACTGAGAAACCAAAAGGAATCAGAAAATGTGACGCATGCCGTTCTTCAGGTGCTTGTGAACACATTACACAGAAATGGCTGACACAGAAGTATTGAACACTTTAACGACAGGTCTGTACACTCCAGCTCCCTCAAGAGCAATTCAGTGGAACATCCACATGTGGCGTGTTGAGCCAACGCTCTTCCTCAGACCAACAGTGAGCGTCAGACAGAACGTGGCCCCTTTATGCGCCATCATCTGCTGCTCCCTGCTCAGCGTCCCTCCCATTTACAAGCACTTAATCATATCTATAAATGACAGCAGGAAAGCGACTCTGCCTGTCTGCCACGGTGCCGAGCGGATTATAAAATGCAGCTCCATCCAGCGCTTTATCTGCCAAGTGGATTTTTGGAAGTGGAGACGAACCTATAAACAATCATGTTTACACACCAGAGCAGCTGCGCCGAGACCGATTCACCGCAGCAAGATTGTTTCTCTTTCCATCAACATTTGTATTCCGCCGCTTTTTAAATCGTCTTTTCAGTTTAGTTTAGTAAATAACGGAAATACAGACAATTTCCACCCGCCGCCAAACTAATGGCACACCAGAGAATCGCAGCTTGGCAGTGTTTCTGAGGCGTGTTTACACAGGTTGCTTAACAAGGAGGCAAATAGTAGCAACACTGCTCCAATAGACGCACAGATGTCATTTTGTCATCACCTAGTCTGCAGACACGCGTGTGTTACTAATCAGTCCATTGCCCCTCTCTGGCTGAAACAGTTGGCAGTCCACAACACAAAGAAAACAACACAGCCGCAATAAATAAAACATCTGCATGCAGTCAAACGCAAGGGGCATGTTTACGATCATAAGCTTCACGTATCCATAATGGCTGAAGATTAAAGTCGTCCCTCGGCTGAAAAAGGTCTTTATGCTTTTTGTTACTTCGCTTGGATGTTTGACGCTCGCTGTGCGGATCTAAGCAGTTTAAAACTTGTTTGAAAGCCAATCGAGTTAAAGGACACATACAATAAAAATTAGGTTTAACGCAGACACATATTGTTCAAAACATGGGGTTGCGGTCTGAAAACATGTCTGGATGGTTATTATTTTATGTTCAGACAAAAGCAGGCTGATTTCACCGATTATGTGAATATGGTTACCAAACTGGTGGAGGCATGAACTGTACATTTCTGGTCATCTAACGAAGTGTAATACAATAAATGGGGACTGTTGGGTACTTTGAATCATTGGCCACGACATGAAAGGGGGTATACGGATGGTTAGAGAGACTGAGGGCAGGTCCTGAAGATGAGCAGAGGATACAGTTTGGAGAATTGGGGGAACTTCCTTTTACCAGAGCCACTTCCATGGAAGAGGAGAGAGTAAAGGAGCGCGATGCTAACCAGCGCATCAGTCGGTTGTTGTTGTTGTTGTTGGTGGTGGTGGTGGTGGTGGTTCCTGACACTACATATTATAACTAGCAGAGACTTAAAGACATACAGAACTCCGTGAGCACAGCCAGCTTCCGGTTGAGCCACCACGTCTCAATGTCCATCAGCTGAAGTTCCTCGCGCTTGCTAAGCTAACGTTACTGACGTCACAGCGCTCACGTCAGCTGGCCGCGTCCTTCGCGGCGGGGGCAAGCGGGGTAGCTTTGGTGGAAATTTACCCGCAGTGTGGTCGCCTCGGTCGGGACGGGGATGGAGGTCCTGTGCAGCGTCAGCTCCTGTGTGCTGCTGTGGACGTCGCACACGAGCTCCATCAGCGACACGGAGCTGGTGGTGCACACAGCCAGGCGGTGGTCCTGCGACCAGGCGAGCGGCTGCAGCCCGCTGACCGGGGTCGTGAGCGGGACGACGGGGTCCCGCTTAACCGGCACCTCCTCCGGGCAAATGTGCACATCGTCGCCGGCTTCTGTCTCGGTCTTAATGACTACATTTCTGAGCGGTGTTTGTGCCGAAACTGACACACTGGCAGCCGCCATGTTTTTTACCCTGCGGTGGAAGTGACGTCGGCGAGCGCGGGAGGAGAGGAAGGAGGGACTTCCTCCGCGGAGTTAAATAGTTCACTGTATGTTGTGTGCGCACGCGCGCGCGCGTGTGTGTCAACAGCAATAAAGTTGAGTTCTTAATTAAACTTACAGATGAAGCTTCAGTCACAGAGAGCAACAGAACCTCTATAAAGAATAAAACCAATAACAAATCGTATGAGATTGTCCTCATCTCTTACTTGTCTAATATTTTATAGGTAGAATAATACTCATATATTCCAGAGGTTTCCAACCCATCCCAAGATGAATCTGCGTGGGTCACAAAACGATTAAAGGAATATGTATTCACTTAAATATTGGATTCGGTCACCTCAGACCTTTAAGTCTTCTTCAAATTAAATAATCTGAGAAGATCTTTGGTTAAGCTGCTCACAACTCAGGTCTACACTCTCACACCGTCACCTGTGATAAAAAAAAACATTACTTCATTTTAGGGATTCATAAACCAACACGGTAACCGCTGATTTATTCCGTATTGGGGTTTTTACATACCTTATTAAATTCAAGTCTTAATGAATTCCCATCACTTGAAAAAAAAGAGCTGATCATATTACAGGGATCAACTGTTTTCTGTGGCTTTCAACTGGTTTAAATGTCTTCCTGTTTAGCTTATGCATGGATCTAGATCAAGATAACAGACATTAATAGGCTCTGCCTTTATATTGAGCAACAAGAAACATGCTGAGAGCAGAAGTCCAGCTCATTTCCATGTGAGAAGCAGATAAACAGACAACTTCTGTTTCATATGGATAGAGAGAGAGAGAGAGAGAGAGAGAGAGTTGTGGGTATGATAATGTGAACATATGATTGAGGTGTATCATTTCTATCATACAAGGGGATTTTTGGCCTTTAACCCTCCTTAGCTATAGAAACTAGCAATGGATAAGCCATAAATACCATCCCTGGGCTCTGAAATGCTGTGTCAATTCCTCTATTACCCCGACAGACTGTCAGCAGGCATCTGTATTCACAATCAATAACCTTCCTCACTTATGTTAATGAGGGTTGTAATTACCCACACGCACCATGGATATAAGCAATTAATATATTTTACATTTTGTGTACTGTTTTCTACAGTGTCTTTGCCTCTTTTTATATTTGTTACATGTTTTTGTGAGCCACAAACTGTTGCAACTAAGATGTGCTAAAAAAAGACACTGATAAAGCCAATAAATGATTTTATCTGTGTGCTATGACGATTAAGATGAACTGAATTAAGCTAAATGGATATGTAAACAATGAAAGGTATCTGTTTGTTAGTATTATATCACAGCTTTGAAATTCAACTGAATATATTTGTGCCATCAAACCTTTAAAGTGCATGCATTCGGCAATATTTACATTTTTGTCCATAGATTTTCACCATACCCCCTGTTAATAAATCACAGATATGTTTGAAATATATATACATACAGTATATAAAAAAAGCAAACAGTTTGAATACATTTCTAATGAAAACTGAACATGTCTTTATGTTTGCTTTAGGTAGAATAATGGTTGTGTTTTGATTATGTCTCAGAAAGAAAACGGCACTCGCAGCCTTGGGCAGTGTGTCAGGACTTGCACATCCTCGTTCTAATTAGAGCAGATTAGATGAAACTTTAATGTGTTCCGCAGGGAAATTTTGCATTCAATGTGACACATTCACTCAGTGAGATTATGTCTGCGTTGAAACAGCACCGGCACTCAACAATGACATGTTCACCACTCCGAGAGGAAGGAGGAGTGAGCCCAATCCTTGACGGGCGCGACATCAGTCATTTCATCTGTCCGAGCGCAGTCGCTCGTCACCGAGCGAGATCATTAGTTGTCACATTTCATCGTCAATTAATAAGAAATATGAAAACTGTCCCGTCTGCGCTTGATGGCTCAGATACGTATCAGCATGCCTAATGCGATGAGTCCCCGGACGCTCCTGGACCGGTCAAAGGTCAAACTGATGCAGTGGGATGCCGAGCCGGAGATTCCCAGGCAGACAGTGATTTGTTACGGCCCTCACATGAAAAAGCTCCACGCTTTTCGCTAGCTGAACTGACTCTCCGCAAGATGACAGCGGGATTTCAACAGGCAGAGTTATTTGTCACAAAACAAATTGTTACAAATCTGTGACAAACATAGAATGGCGCGCCCACCGTGTTTTAATCTCTCATTTTTCTGTCTTTTGTTTCGATAATCGAAATGAATAAATGAACCGTGGTATGTTTCATTCTTAATGAAGCGTGTAGCGAATAAATATTTCACACACCTGCTGTGTGTCTTTGGTGGGTTTTGACTGGGGACCTAAATCCCAGCCTGGGAATGCATGAATGTTGGATGAAACATTCATCAAACGCTGTCACAAAAACTTTATCCTCTCCTGTCAACCGCACATGGAGAAACGGAAAACAGGCCCCGACGCAGGCCGAAGTAATCCCAGCCATAACTTGATCCCCGGCCTTTAGTTTACTTATTGTGTTGTAGTGGAATTATTTAGGCTGCACTGAAGTCATGTCTGAAGGTATATAGGTTATGTGGTGTGTGTTTATGGATTTGGATGGGGTCAGCTCAGGTCAATCCTCTGCATCTCTGACATCCACCTGCTGTCTTGTTATCGCCTGCAGGTTCCTCCTCAGCCCTCCAACCCTCAGTAGACCACGTCCTCCGCCGTCTGAGTGTCACTGGAGCTGCTTACACGTATCTCGCCGAGGAGCCCGCAGGGACGTTTTCATGTGCGGTTCATCATACATGTTTTAATCATTCGGTCCCTCAGACACCTCCCAGGAGGGGGCCGCTGCAGCACATTACCGGGTACACACAATTAGTGATATAATCATGATGATGATAATGAAATGTATTTAGAGCATATCAGCGTGGTTCACTCTGTTCGGGGAGACATTAGCAGGACTGCAGCCCTGGAAAAGCCTCGGTGCTCGGGCTCCTGGTGCTCCAAACCCCCCCCCCCCCCCCGCTCCCCCCTCTGGAGCCCGGCAGGTTGCCACGTCAGAGATTAGCAGTCATAGCAGTCGACTTGGCGCTCCTTCTGCGCCGTCAACTGCGAAAGCCTCACCTGACAGGTGTTGCTCTCAATCAGTGCTCCTGTGCCCCCCATCACACCCCCACCAAGCTGTCCTTGGAGTGGGAAGAGACAAGGAGGCCTCCCCTCCCCCCTGTACATCCTGACAGTCTCTTCAGGTGATGCACCAGAAAAGAAACAGTAACCCCCCCACCTCCTCCCGCTCAATGAGAAACTATTGATATCACATCAGTGACATCAGCGGGGAAACACAGCGCTTTTGAATTTATTTGTTTAGTTCCCCTCAGGGATGTTCAGTCACCTGTTAAAGGTCAAGGTGATAACACGTCAGGATCACAGGGAGGGCTTCAATGCAGGAATAACGGTACATGCTGGGAACTGATTTAACAGACTGGAAGCCAAAAAAAAAAGGGTGTCGTTTTTTCTGAATACACACTGATTTAGGTTCTATTAAAATATTGCTAAGGGCATCTACCTCAGTGCCTATTGAGGGAGAATAATGTGAGGTGGCAAATGGCCAGCTCACATTACTGCTGGTTACTCACAAGCTACTTGTTTGCTATTGAGTCCTTCAAAGGCATACTATTATTATTCAATGTATTGCTATTATTATTTATTTCAAAGTCCATATAAAAAAGAAATCAATCCAATACAAGGACACCAAGACACTCGTGGTTAAAAAAACATACACTACATTTGTTCCATTGTTTCCAATAACAACAGAAATACCTTGTATCACTTTGTGTTGGCTCAGTTAAGGCCTTTATGATCAATCAACATTTACATTTGAACATACCTGCCAAAACAGTAGTCACATATTTAGCTGGCGTGTGTAACATAACTGTGGAAATCCAATACCTATCTAAGAAATGATCAGTATCGGCATTGGCCCCTCAGTGTCTTTAAAATTGGAACAAGAAGTATCGGAATCTAAAAAGTTTGATAGAGCCGAATTTGCAACTCCCCCCTCGCTGCTGCTGCTGCACTAACTATTTAAACTTCGTGCCTCGCCCACTCTGCTCATTGAGATCTATATAATGCTTCAGTCTACAATTTAGACACGTTGGGGGGTAGAAATACCTGTATTTGTTGCAACTGCTGCCGTTTATGTAGCTGTTCTGGCAACTGTTTTCAAACCGTTTGTAAAACTTGGGATTTAGAAACACCTGGAAGATGCGTGGCTCCAACTAGCGTGAGGTAAGTAGTTAGCTTAATTGCTTCTGGCGCTAACTTGTATGCAAAGTGGGTTGTTTGCTTTGCCGTTATTATCGTAAAGATGTCTGTTTCTGCTCTTATTAGCATTTTGATTGTAATTTCCATGGAAGACATTTTGACAAGTCACAGTAGGAAAACACAGGTGTGTACTATATATATAAATATGAGGCTAAAATCCATTTATCTACTGCATTGCGCGTGCTGGCTCACTGTCACACTCGTTAATTTTATAGTAACACCTGTGCTCCCAGGTTCAACCGCCTCTCCTCTATTCTGCTCAAACCCGTGTGCTGTTTGTTTATTGATGATCTTTTTATCTTGTTGATGTTGTTCGGCGTTTAGGTTTATGACGATTTCATGCTATTTGTTTTCATAACATTGAACATTTGAGTAAGTTTTGAGTTATGAGCAAAATTAGTTTTGCTCGTTGTTGTTTTTGGGGGGGTGTCTACCTGTTAGCTCTTTATAGTTCCGAGTTATTGTAGGAATGTGAATAATTTCATGAGGATTATGCAACTAATTGGTGACTTGTAATATTGACTAAACAGAAACTTCACTTATGTTTAGAGGCTGTCTTGCGCTGTATATTCTGTGCAATGTTTGGAAGGGATTTGTACAAAAAAAACAAGAAAAAACAAGGCCACAAAGCGGTTGGTGCTGCTCGGTGACACGACTGTAGATTTCACATAATAACTGGCGTCAAACGCAGTTTTGGAGAGAATATTGTTGTCACTCTTCAAACACTGCTGCAAACACTCGCTGCGTCCTTTTGTTGGTGCTGCTCACATAGCATTTCACAGGCTTCTACCAACTGTGGACAAGCTTTTTTTATTTTATTGGACTCCATGGAGGAAGTCTACTAAAGTGAGTTGAACATGATGCCATACAGTTTTGAATTAATGTCCATGGTAAACAGCTCTCCATTAGTTCACTGACATAAATAAACAAAACGTGTTTTTGTCATAAAAGTCTTTCCATATAAAACTAGCTATTTTTCTTTTCTGTTTCCCCATATAAAAAGAAAGTAATGGAAAAATAATGAGCACTGTAAATCACCTGTGGTCATTTTGCATGACCATATTTATCCGCAGGACTCTCTTATATATATTCCTTTATAACTTTCTAGAACTGCTGAATCAAAAGAACTGTTTGTGTAGTTTACAAAATCTTGCCACTGCCTATTAGCTACAGGGTATGTTTACCTGAGGCCAGGCCTTAACCTGTAGGTTATTAAGGGAAACATGCAAACTGATTGGGTGGAACTCAGGAGGAAAACCAGCCTTTCTGTTCCTTTCCAGCGATAATGGCTGAATTATTCATCCTGTGTGATGATTAATTAAAAAAGGCCCCGGGTCCTGTGGCAGGTACAGGCTGCCGAAGCACACGCTGACATTCCCATGTGATGTGCTGGATGTCTCTGCCTGCACCCGCCCTCCTCCTGCTTCCCTCTGCGCGCCTTTAGGGAAAGTGCCCTCACACGCATTACATGCCCGTGCAACCAACACTTTAACCTAATTCACAAATACACGAGATGAAAGACGAGGGCCTGGTAATCGTAAGTAAAAGCAGGCTGAGGGTCAAGTTCAAATAGTTGTCAGGGCTTGAGTCCATGAGGGGTATTTTAATATTCCAGTTGGTTCGCATATAGATGCGATGGATGCATGATTCTCAATTTTGTTAGTTTTCTGAGTTCTACGGAAAATAAAATACAGGGTTTGTACTCCAGTAGGCTCCCACATCAGACTCATTATGATTTCAAACTACTCATCGATACATTTAGCTCCATCCTCAATAGTCAGTAGTCAGTTGACAAAGAGCACAACCCTGTTCACAATGTCACAGTGGAATTAAACAATAAATCCAATGACAAGCGGCTGGAGCAGAGTCTTGTTTTCCGGCTCCAGGACGCTCTTGGAACAGTGTTGGCACATGTGTGTAAAATTTCAAGTAAGTTTAAAAAAAAACTAAAATAGAAAAAATCAACTTATATTATCTGAGAGCTAAAAAGTGGTTACAGGTTGGTCCATGTTGCAGGAACTGCTTCGGTTTGTTGCGAGTCAATGCAAAACCAGGGTGTTGAACCACAGCTGTTAAAATGCGGTGGTGAGACGGTGTGAAATATCTCGAACAACAAGCCCCCGTTTTGTGGGACCAGCCTTGGTAATAGATTTTCTTGGACGGTCTCTTATCCACATTGGTGCATCTCGCCTCACTGTAACCAGCGGCTGGTTGCTGCCAGACTCAGGTAGGCGTCCTTTGACCCAGTGTGGGCAGCTGGCAGTGGGCAGGACATGCCCTGTGGCAGTGCCAGGGGAAGGCCAGGAGGGCTGGGGTCCAGGCCTGCTCTTGTCTCTGCTCGGGCCCCGCTAATGGAATGGCGCCCATATGGCACTTGTGAGAAGAACTGAGGGCTCTGGAGGTTGGCACGTCGAGTCACCAGGCAGTCTCCCGTTAGAAATGAAACAGGACAGGGCCAGAGCTACGTGATCACCCCACGACCGCCGAACATTATGGATGTGCTCGCTGATGGGAATGGAGACCTGCACCAGAGGCTTCCATCTGGCCCTAGAGGACCATAAGATTGCTTTTTGGATGTTTTATTCCATTAACTATACATTTTAAAACCTCTTTTTAAGTTTTACATTCATTTCCTACTTTCCAGCATTTGGTTTCTGTTTTGGAAAACAACTTCCCAACACTTGAAATATCCATTGCGGTTGCACAGTAATGCAGTAGTTGGTGCATGTCAACGTGCCAAAAAACCTTTATTCAAAAGGATATTGTGGGAAAACCTAAATCGGGGGACAAACAGTTAAAAAACACCAGCATTGTGAATAGAATAATGTGATATCAGTACAAATGTGTCAACAAAGATTTTGCCAGCAGTTTATCGTTAGATATTGTTGGTATTGAAGACAACATCAAGCATATTGATGAAAGGCTCCATAATCCTCCTCTTAGTAACTAAACATTCAGTACTTTGTGCAAACCTGCTTCTCCCTACAATCCAATGCTCTCTTAACGCTTATAGGATGTCTTACGGAAAAGTTACTCAAATCCAGCAACATGTACATTTTCGCTGGTTACATGCATTCAGTCTTTTCAAAATAAACTTCTGTTGTCTTAGGTTAGGTTTAGACAACACAACCACTTGGTTAGGGTTAGAAAAAGATGATGGTTTGCTTTACTGAAGAAGAGAAGTTATGTGAGAAATGAATCAAGGTGGACTTTCACACGAAAAGCGTTGTTTTGGGTGTAAGACCCTTTTTTTTGGTTTGACCCACCCGCCCTGTGTGGGCTTTTGCACTCTTTATACTTCCTGGTCCATGATAATGTGGATTACATTAAAAAATGTATTTCTTGGGTAATCTACGAATTACAGCGCTTTGATTTTCATAGGTAAATAAACGCTGAATGAGAATTGACAGATAATGTGCGACACATTCATTTGGTGTTGAAATGCAATTCGGTGCAATAAAAACATGCAAACATGGTTCTATATGGAGTGCCACATTTATCTGGAAACAGCATCTCGTGACACTACCATTTTCAGTCGGACTCCCCGCTTTTTATTTGCAGCAACTACTCTGCGAAGGCCTCACGTTTGTTTCTGTGGAGCTGGTCGACAAAAAACAGTTTGGGTTAATGAGCCAACAACTCGTGGAGAACGTCCTCTAAGTTGGAGGTCAAGGAGGAACCGGTTTGCCAGGACGTACGCGGTGTTAGCCCCGTGTTCAGGGGCTGGCCAGATAGGCCGCGTGTCGCCAACGAGACGTGGACGGGAGGGAGAGCAGCGTAGCCCACCGGCCCTCTCTGGCACCGGACCGACCTGGCTCCTCTCTGAGCTGCGTGGGACCAGGAGAAGGAGAGCCACATGGGATGGGAGAAGAGAGGCAAGTGTGTTTGAGCGGTCTGCAGTGCTGCAGTGTTAACAAATGTGTTCACATACCGTATGCACTGAGATAATGCTTACTCTCTGGAATAACTGCGCTCCGTGCTGACTGAACCACACAGGCCGATGCAAACGGAACTAAAATTACCACTTCAGGGTGACAATGGCAATTTGTACTGCAGAAGAGAAATGGCGAGGGTAATTACAGTCAGCGGAAAAGAACCCAGTTTGACGTTGGCCTGGCCTGGTTTTTCTCCTAATACTGCATTAAAAAGTGAGGCCAGACTTTTAAAACGGGTCACTCTTACTAACCCTCCCTCCCATCTCCATTTCCTGCTCCTCCTCCTCCTCCTCCTCCACCCTGTCTTTTTCCTCCTCCTCATCCTCCTCCTCCTTCTCCTTCCACCACCCACCTCTCTGGATCTGGAACAAAAGCCACCTCCGCTGCCACCACCTCCCCTCCCCGTCTCGTGCTTTTCCATTTTATTGGTGACAGCTGCCGAGGAACAAACTCGCGGAGCGAGAGAAATGATGTGTCAGTGGAAGGTCCTTTAGCCCGCGCTGCTAATCTGTCACACGCCGTTTGTTGTTTACTGTTTCCTCCCGCTCGCCGACTGGCCGGCGGAGCGCGCGGCGCAGTAATGGCGACAGATGCTGACCCGCAGAAGTGTGAATCTTGCCGATTTCTCCCTGCTGTCAACCTGTAAATTACAGCTATCGGGAGTAATTAGACCCGATAAAACCCTTCCAAGCTTCGCCCCCCCTCGACACACACACACACACACACACACACACACAGCTCTGGCCTGTCAGTGACCTGAGTGTGTGCCAGTTTGAGAAAGGAGGCCCTGAGCTGTTTTGTTCCAAACTATTTCTAACTATTTGTACAAATAATTTAAGGCTTATATTTATGATAGCGTCCTCTATAAAATACTCTGCACTCTTCTCTGGTTTTGGTTTTTTTATCTCCTTTTTTTAAGGTCAACGTCTGACATCCCCCAAAACACTCCATGACTTTGAAGACTCTGAGATCGATGCTGGCAGCCGCTCGGGAGTTTCAGAGGTGAGTCCGTCCACAGCATCTGAATCTGCAGACGTTGCCAGTCGTCCTCTACTTATCCTCACTGAGGTTTTGCAGGGGACAGCGGGGTCCTGGACACAACCAGAGAAGCCGCTATCGAGGCCACCTCTCCTTGCCCTGGCATCCGTGTTCGGCCTGCAACCTCCACGGCGGCCACCACTGCCAAGCATGCCCTTAAAAGCAGGGCCTGTGCCCCTTTAAGTAACTCACGCAATACCAGAGGTCACGCAGCCAGGTCTTGTCATCCTCTCCCTGACTCTCTGCCCTCGTCCTCCTGCTTCTCCTCCTCCTCCTCCTCCTCCTCCTCCTCCTGCTCCTGCTCCTCCCACAGCCCTCGGTGCCCACTTCCTGACCATCTGAGCCAATCACTTTCCACTCCTCGCCTACTCCGCCGCCAATGCAGAGCGGCAATCTGTCACCCGGGCACTAGGAGATGCCACCCTGCCGGCCGCCTTCCGTACACTGCGGTAATGGCTTCTGGCAGCCCTGGAAAGATAAGTAACAGGCAAAAAGGCAGGGAAGCGGGACGAGGAGGAAGGGAGGGGTGGCCGAGGGCCACGGAGCAGAGGACCTTCTCTCACATCCAATCTGCCCTCATCCCGCCGCTGCTCGACCCTCCTCTCCCCCTTTCGCCTCACCCCGCTTTGGCCTGGTCGCTTTGCACGATACTTCAGTGAATAAATGAGTCGTTTTAATCCGACTGACAAGCTGGCATTGCCCAGCCCTGCCCTCCATCTGTACTGGCGGCCAGCGCAGCAGCAGGCCCCAGGCAGCCCGATGTGCCAATCCAACACACAGCTTATCCTGGCTGTAGCTTCAGGGACAGAAGGGTTAGAGCTCTATGCGGCAGCTACCCTCTCCACCAAAAGAGCTATTTATATAAGAAAGGGATTAGTCAGTGGAGGCTTTGATGAACTGGAAAAAAATTATGAATTTGCTCCCATCTTGCCCTAGTGCACATTTGAAGTCCGCGTCTTTTTAAACAAAAACTGCGCTTTATTTCTTCCGTTTCCACGTGATACAATAATGTGTTCAATTTCATTTTACACCCACCTTCTCAATGTACAGATTTACTTTTTAGTTCAGGGACTATATATATATATATATATATATATATATATATATATATATATATATATATATATAATAACTCTGCAACAAAGGCGAACCTCACACAAGCCTCATTTCCATCTGTCCCCATCACTGAGGGGTTCATTTTGTGCCCTGTCATCCTCAGCGCAGCGGGAGGCCAAATGCACTATCACTCACGCTGACCGCCGTCCCGACCGAAGACACCCAGAGGGAGAGGAAAAACTTGGCCACAGGAGGTGCTAAACCCTCTGCTCCATTTCCTCTCTCCACAAGCTCCCCCCTCCCCCTCTCCCCCCCCCCCCCTCCCCCCCTCTCGTCCATGTGTCACCTCCAAGTCGTTTGGGAAGGGACCTGGTAACATTTGAGTGCCCAATTAAGCGCAGGGGCTCAGTCCGAGCCCCCCTCTGGGTTCCGTTCAGGCACGTCACTGATGAGCAGGCTGCCCTCGTCCCGATGAACCGCGCACACACACACACACACACACACACACACACTTTCCTCCCAACCTCGCATTCTTTTTCATGCTTACTTCCCCCGTCTGTTCTGCCTCTTTTTCGCACAAACACGCTCTCCTCCCTGGTTAAAGATCCCCCACAGATCTGATTGCAGCTTATCTTTGGAACAGGAGGTTACGACTGTTTGATCCATGGCTGCCGAGCCCGTTGCCAGTTATGCGGCGGGGCCTGGATGCTGCTTATTAACCGGAGGGGTCGTCCCACTGCGCCGCTGAGGATGCGAGGGCCCCGGTGTTTTGCCGCTTTTGGTGAAAGATTAAGCACTGTTTTCTTAAATTAGCCTGGAAAACATGAAGCATAAACATAAAAGGAAATATTCTTTATCCGCAAGGTCAACTATGCGCTCATTATCACCCAGATTGAATAATTACTGAACTTAAGAAGTGTAGAGAAAAAATAAAACAACTCTGGTTTAGCGCAGTAAGGCCTTTTGAAGTGTTTAAAGGAGTGCTTATTCCCTTAACTGGAGTGAAAGAGCATCGCTGGATAATTTAGGTTACAGACTCGACGGTGACAGCTGGGCAGCGTTGAAAGCCAACCAAATCGGCATAAATCACTGACTTTATTTTCTTCTTTCAATAAGTAGGTTAATATCTCAGAATGGTGTTTTTAATGTTTTATTCAGCGGCGAGGCAGACACAGTGTTAAGGGACGGCAAGTTTTTTTTGAATGCAGATGGGAGGTGGAAAGCTGGGCAGGGTTTGGCATCTCCCCGCGGTCGCCTCCGAGCACGCCGGCCCTGTTAGAGTGAGCGCGGGAACGACTCTCGGCCCTCTCGAGCCCTCTCTCCATATTAAACAAGTGCTTTGTAAGTGTGCCGTCATTACTATTCATCACAAATAAATACTTAAGCACTCAGAGCTTAGCACCCCGCTGCTTTACAGTTATCCATTATTTCTGTCACCTGGTCGTCCTTTTTCTGTCTCCTCCCCTCGCTGCCTCTCTTTCCCCGTTTGCCACTGAATGTTCCCGGTGCCCTTCAACTCAGTAGTGTGCTGGGAGGGAGCTGGCGGCTGGTGCCCATGTGCCAAGCCTCGCTGCTCTATGTCCCATATTCTCTGCCCTCACCTGAGGCCTTGCCCTAGCAGGACAGCAGGGCCAGAGGCTTCATTGTGCTTCCCAAGACGATGCCCTTCCACTGTTTTCAACACTTTGCCCCTTCACACTCTCTTTTTGCACAAACACAACCAACACAAACATCCCCCCCAAGTTCAAACACGCACCAAGTCCACTCCAGCCACAGACATGGGGGCAAAAGTCCATTGCACCTTGTCCTCTACGGCGCGTTTTTGGAAGGTGATCCAATCCTCTTTTTTTTTCCCCCTCTGCCACGGCGCTTGGCGGGCTGGCTGGCTCCGGTGCAGCGCGGCGTGCGCTGGCTTGGACTGAGGCCGGGCCAGTGTGCTCAGAAGCTGATGAATTGCAGGTGAGATGCGGGGCGGCAGCCGGCGAGGAGCGCCGGCGAGCGGGCCGTCACGCGCTATCACCGTCTGCCCGTGTGATGAGGGAAATCGGAGAGACAGCGCTGACAACTTAATTTAACACCAGATCTGGAGGAAGCCAGAGTGCCACTGCGCTCTGGATAATTGATAACTCTGCCACTCCACAACGCCTCGGCTCATCATCGACCCAAACCAGTGCCGGACACATTACTGCACAGATTTGAAAGCTTGTCCGCTGGTTTTGCACCAGAGAAATGCTTTTCACACCAGAACCAAGGATGGGGAAAAGTGCAAAGCATGTAATGGTGTGTTGAGTTTTTAATCTGCTTCCAGAATGTGTTTAATACTGGTGCCAATACAGTACTTTTGTTTCAGTTAATACCCTTTATAGAATATGAATATCTTTTTTCTCCAACCTCCCACTCCATTCGCTAAATAACACAACAACACCAGCACCTGTACAAAAACGTTGGTTATGAAAGGTTATGAAAGGCTAAAATGAGCAAAATTCATCGGGAAATGTTTGATTAAAGAATAAGTAAATAAGACTAAGAACTATTGCTTGATGCTTTTAGATACTTGGTGTTTAGTCCCCCCTCCAAAAGTTACCCCACTACAAACTGCTTGCAGTCAAGTAGGACACACAACAGTCTTAGGAGCGACTCCGATGCCGCGCTGCGGGGGAGCGCGCTGCCTGGATCTCCTTCACAGGCTGCTGGAGGCTGCCGAGCAGGAGCCCGGTTGACTGGTAATGCCTATTAATTACTAATACAAACGGCTAATTAGCAGACCAAACACTGGCATCTGTACAGTTTGTTTTCCCTGCAGCGATGATATTGAGCTCTTACACAAAGAGGCAGTAGACCTGAGCTGCCTGACGCGCATCACAATCAAAGGGGACTTGCTGCTAAGCATACTTAATGCCAGGATCAGGCTCCACGGAGGTCAAGTGAAGGGCAAATCCAAATTTCAAAAGGATGCGGTGGCACATGATCAAAGGTGGGAAGTAAGTTTTAATTTAGCACTGTTTGAATACTTTTAAAACTCACTATATTTCATATGTAAATATATAGTATAGTATTGCCTTTATCTTACAGCTGCAGTGAGGCAATGCTTGCAGATTCTAATTTTACAATTAATAGGAGTTAATTTTTTAACATTTTATATATATATATATATATATATATATGTATGTATGTATATTATTTATATATATATATATATATTATTTTTTTTAACAAATCTCAGGTGTCTGGTTTCCCAGTAATGACCACGGAAGTCACTGTGAGATGATTTTAAAACTTCGGCACCTTGGACTAAAGTATCCGGCCTCAGGCCCCACCCAGCTCTCCCCAGCCAAGACCCCCCCCCCCCCCCTGCTCCGTCACCCTATACGCTTCTCACACAGAAAATAAATAAATAAAAGAGTAATCGGCCACAAAGTGTCAGGCAGCCTTAATCCCCTTTTAATTTCCTTGTGGGGCCTGCGCCAGGGCTCTGGCTGCAGCGCGGAGCTGGCCGCTGATGGCAGCACGGCCGCGGTGGCAGGCAGGCAGGCCTGGGGGTGTTTACTGGGATCCAAGCAAAGAAAATACAATAACCACAAACTGCCACCACTGTTTGCCTTACACTTGAGTGGGATTTAGGTTTCCCCAGCACTCTGTCACCAGTATGTGTGTGCTCATGTGCACCACCCCCACCCACCCACCCACACACACCCACACACACACACACACAGACACTATTTTCATGCCACCAGAATGTACTATGGACATATGCATGCTCTTTTTCTTTTTTTCCTCGCTGCCTCCCTCATGAGGGTGCGCACACACAAACACACACCTACATGCATATATTAAGCATGTGCTGGAGCACTCAAGCACACCCCTGGTAATACTACTCTAGATGAGGCTATTTATATCTTAATTTATACGGGTTGGTCTCAGCGACGGGGTCGTCGCCACACAGCTGCCCAATCCCCGGCAATCCCACAATGCCAAGAGTATTATCTCCTTTTGAGCATCAATTTATTTCCTCCCCTCCCCACTGTTGTTCAGAAGTAAAGGTCCCGTCATTAAAATGTATGCTTTTTCCTCAACGCACCGGAAAAAGGTCAGCCGGCGAAACTGCATTCACTCCCCGTTCACGTAATGGAAGACCGGGGCGCAGGCTGAGCAGACGGCCGCGCGTCTTTGTAACACATTTGCCCGAGAGGTGGGTTCATGGAACAAAATGGAGAAGGTTAACGTTATTCTGGCAGATGAAGGAATTTTTCTTGACATTTACACGCAGCAGGGATTTTCTCCCCTCGGAGCTCCCTCATAACACTCGACTACGCAGCATATGAGCAGTGGCATATGCATTAAGCGTACAACATATTAAAAGTGCCGAACACTCGGAGGAAGCTGTACGTTACTTTTCAGTGTGGTAGCCGGTCCGGTTGGCACCAATCTTAGTGAAGAGACTAAGTGTGTCGAGAATGGTGAACGAAAGGGACTGAAAGGGCTTTTTGGTTCTTGAATCAGTTGGTTGATATGATATTAGTATTTCGCAGATATATTTGCATACATGTTAGGCCAATAGACCATATAGTGTATGTGAATGACATGTGCTGACAGGAAGGACACCTGGACCCAAGCTGTTGCCTAGCAATGCAATTGTGTTGAACAGGTCCAAGAAACCGTAGAGCAGACACAGTTTGTCCACTTTTAACTGTTAAACGTCCCACTCAGCACATCTGTCTGATGCGTTATATGCAATATATGACTTGACTAAATCTGTATTGCTTATCTTATGCGTTTGTAATTGTGACGAAAAGAGTCAAACTGCGCTCAAACAATGGCAAAAATATCTTCTCAGTGTTTAAAAAAACTAAACGCTATTTTAAGCTGTCGCCTTGCTCTAGGAAAGTATTTCATAGACCAAATGATCAATTAATTAAATGAGGAAGTAAAAAGCAGATGCTTCAGTGATTTAAGTCAAACTGCTATGTCTGGACCAGCCTCACAAATGTGAGGATCTGGACTGTGAGTTTGACCAAAAGGTTGAAAGACATTGGACTCTGGGTGCTTGTGACATTTCAGGCTTTATCACTAATGACAATCATCCTTCAATTTGCCCTGTGTGAATGTAAACTGAAATGACATATCAGCATCTGTGTTGTTTTGATAAAAGCCTCAAACATTCAAAGTGTCTTCCGTCCATAAGAGGGTTTTTTTCTTCCTCCCAGCGAAGGTCTTTACGGCAACATCAGGGGTTAGCCTAGATTTCCAGTCCAGTCTCATTTAAGGCTAATTCCTGTGTGGGTCTGGATGTTTGATCCCATTGCCCATCTGAAGTAATTAAAGGGTTATTAGTAAACAGATATTCACGCTCGCTCACTCTTGCCAACTGTTTCATGCCATCTGCTGCCGGCGCACGTGCTTTGACATTGGAAATATGCTGCTGAACCGACACGGGTGTTTCAACGCATAGGGAATGAACCGAGCTTTCATCAAGTCTAAACACAGTCAAACAGTGTCATCTTAGTGTGTGTGTGTGTGTGTGTGTGTGTGAGAGAATACAATGGAAGGAAGACCAGCAAATTATAAGCCTGCGTGTGCTATTTTAAACCTGTTTGTTAATTTCAATCCCTTTTAACTGGATCTGCGTTTGATATCAGCCGACCACTATTCTTATATTTCATCCCCCCCCCCTTCTCCTTACAGTCTCTCCCTCTCTCCTCTCCCTCTCTCCTCTCTCTCTCCAACCCCCCCCCCCCCCACTTCCCCCCCCCCCCCTCTTCAGCTCCAGCCCTGCCCTCCTGTCTGTTTTTATCCTTTTTTTATTTTCAGTAATATAGAAGGGATTAACCCTGCTGGCCCCTCGGTGGTTACTGTTTCATTTTATTCTTATTAAAATCTTAAGAACCTGCTTTATTATTCCTGTTTGATACCACCTCAATAATCCTCTCTCTGCCTGCCGGTGTGTGTGTGTGTGTGTGTGTGTGTGTGTGTGTGTGTCTGTGTGGCATGCAGCCACAGACCCATAGGTGTGCTGTATGATGGATGTGTGTGCTTGTGTTTTGGGCTGGCAGGAAGTCCAGGACACATTACACACACTTTTCTTTTTTCATTTTTCTTAAATAATGCGTCTGCAACCTATAGATGCACAAACACAATCTAACGCTGGGTCTGAAACCCAGGAGTTTATCTCTCTCTTTTTTGCCCATATAAGACCTTTTAATATATCAGTAGGAGTGTCACACAACGACACGTCATTACATTTCAACCCGTTGTCTCGCGTGTGTTTTTCCTGTAATTCGCTACTTCTGACAAACGCACTTTATTCTTCTTCCTTCTTTTTTTCTCTCTCTCGGCATCCGCGTCGAGATGGCTATTACCGCTGATGGGTCTCTAGTGTTTGCTGTGATCTTTCTTACAGCGAGCTGCATTGATTTTGTGAAACCTCTGATAAATCTCAGACAGGAACGAGACGGGACTGTTGTCACAGCAAAGCTTCCCTGGATCACGCAGCTCCGCTGACCCGGGAGCTTTATTTAGAGGAGCAGAGTGCCACTGTAAGGGGTCGCCTGCTGGTGTTGTAATTACAGCTACGGCTAAATATTTCAACTCAACCTCCACTGAACATCATATGGGGGGGGGCGTATTCATCCATCCAATTAGAACTTTCATAGATTTCTTATTGTTGAATTAGTGATCTTTCAAGGACAAGGAAGAGGCCCTTGCAGTAGCAGTCAGCTCGGCATAAATGAGCAGGCAAATTGAACGCGGGGGGGGGGGGGGGGGGGGGGGGGGGGGGGGGGGGGGGGGGGGGGGGGGGGGGGGGGGGGGGGGGGGGGGGGGGGGGGGGGGGGGGGGGGGGGGGGGGGGGGGGGGATTGTGAATGAATTACGGTTTGATTTCATACGAGAGGAATAGCAAATGTGACGTTAACCCATCATTTAGTATGCTTTTGGTGAGCATCTGTCCACGTCCGGCTGTAAGCTCTTCGACCTGGAGACCAATCATCTCTTCATTAAAAGTGTGATACTGTTCAAGCGTCTCCTCAGGCAGCCAGGAGCACAGAGGATTACACTATCGATTCAAAGAAAGGTCACCTTTATTTGATTCTCTCAAAGGTTGCTATTTATACCTATTTATCGACTGGCGTTTCTTTTTTTTTCTTTTCCTTTTTGTCGTAAAGGCATTTCGGGGGGGGGGGGGGGGGCATATACGTTCATCATGCTCGCTTCTTTTGTGCTCCCGTTCTGAGGGCCGCCCGCAGAAATGCGTGTGCGCTTGTGATTCCCTCATTTCCCGATGCGTTAGCTTTCAGATGAGAGGAGGATTGTTGGGGGACAAAGATGATCCCGCTGTGCGAGATGAATCCGAAATTGAACCAAAGTGTTTCATTAAGAGCTGTTGGCTGGCTGCTAAGACAACACGGAGGGGGTGTAATCCCCCCCATTCACTCCCTTCTTCCTTCACTCACATCTTCTGTTTTTAATCTCTCCTTCTATCCTTTTTCATCCCTCTCTTACATTGAGTCTTTTCAGCCCTTTGCTTCTTCCTCGCTTCTTGCTTTGCTTTCCATCCATCTCTCTCTCTCTCTCTCTCTCTCTCTCTCTCTCCAAGGCCTGTGAGAGCACCTCCTCATTGCAAACAGAGACATAACCAAATCCCCCCCCCCCCCCCCCATCACTGCACCGGGGTCACGCCGTCAAAATGACTCTTTTTATTACAGTTCATAAACAGCGACTCCCCCGGCGGCCCCGGGAAATTTCCCATAAACTTTGATCAAACAGACGTTAGCCTCCCCGGTCCTCCACCACCTCGCTCCACGCGTGAAAACGGCGCCGCTCAATCACAGGCAGAGACAACACGCCGAAAACAGTGCAAATAGCAAGGCAGTCACTGATATATCAAGTCATTATTGACCAGATCACCGGGGGAATAGATCTCATATAAAAACAATAAGTTACTCTTTCTTTTCCTCCCCACCCCCACCACCCTCCCCCCTCTCTCTCCCCCTCCCCTCTCCTCTCTTGGCGGAGGCGGAAATGTAAGGCGATGCACTGGCAGTAAACTTTGTGGCTTAAAATTAATAGCTTGGAGGGGAGCTCAGGTGAGCGCTCCAAAGTGATAAAAGCATCCAAAATAGAAACCGGCAGTTGATTTAACTGTGTGTGCGTAAGACGCAGGAAGCCGCGCGCTACCTCTTCCCTCTCGCTTCCTCATCCGCTCCATCTCGTTTAGTCGAGCTGTCAGAGCAGCTTTTCTCAGCGTGGAGGCCTCGCAGTGCTCCCTTGTTGGTAATCGTGGTCGAGGCTCGCCGTAATGGAGATGAGCAGCAGGAAGGCAGCAGGTTGCTGCCGCTTGGGGGGATCCTTCGGGCTGGAGTGGCCTTTCTCGATTTGTCGCTCAAAATCCGGGATAAAGGGCAAAGGTCATTGTCACTTTTTCTCAAGTCGTGCAGGACGTAATGGTTTCCCCGATATCTTATTCAGAATATCCCAAACTCATGTTTGCTGTCTGGGTGAGGGAAAAAAAATACAAAATATCTAAATTCTCCCTTTTTTTCAGATATTGGCCACGGAGGTTATTTAAAGGGGAAGTCTGTGATGTCAATCGCTATTAAAAGAAATAAAGTGCACCCCCAGAATCGACTGAAAATAATTTGCTAAACAGTTTGGACACCAAATCTGGAAGCATAATTGGGGGCGATGAAAAAAAAAAGAAGAAGAAGATTCATTTATATTTTGTTAAAAATCACAAAACCTCTGAAAATAAAAACCACAAACTCCTAGTTTGAGGTCACAGTAGGTTCCTTTGTTTGAGAAATAATAGGGATTTTACTGGCCTGCGTGTCCTCTGCCTATCTTGCATGTTTTATAGAGTGTGAAATAATTTACCATTATTAGTCAATTATGCAGTTTACATGATCATTCAACATTTGAGCAGGTAGGAATCAGAAATCAGACATCAGACTGCACTATTGCCTGACACTTTGTTTTAATGAACAGACCACCCTGTTATGACAGCCCTACTTTTCCACCACAGGACTTGTGTTATTTATTCCAAAGTTATTGTAATGCTGAGCTGAGCCTCAAAGGGACAGACTGTCCCTCCTCCGCTGCACACCCAGCCCGTCCGTCTGCAGCCAGTCGGTGACGACTGTGTGTCACTTTGTATCTATAGGAGCCTCAGCGGAGCATGATGCAGCTCAGCTACAGTTACTCCCCCTGTATTGTTTGTGTGCCTCCTCCTCACCACACTGACTCTGCCTGGGTCCTCATATCAGCCGGTCCATCTTGCTCCCCCAACCGCCGACTCCTCACCTTTCTCTCCGCTGCATCGTATGACTCAACCTCCCCTTTCTTTAATACTCTGTTAGCCGCGTCAGTTACTCTATCTCTCCTAGCGCGCCCCCCCCCCTCCACCACCCCCTCAGCTCTTTCACCTGTCTCCTGGCCTCCCCTCGCTGATAATCCTCTCCTAGACCTAATTGAAGGGGACAGCCGCTCCGCAGGGTCACACGGCGACGCTGCGTTGGAACGGAGAGCCCGGCTACCGAGTGACACGTCTCTCCATCCTGATCATCCAGGCTCAGACAGTGCATGTGTGTGTGTGTATATATATATATGTATATATATATATATACACACACACACTTTTCTCCGCCTCTCCTCGTTCTCCTCTCGGGGGTCACAATGCAACCCGAAGCCAGAAGCAGTCTACAAATTGTCAGAGAGAAGCCCAGAAGAAGAAACATGGGCTCAATGCCTCTAGTTCATTATGACTTAGGATGCGAGTCAGGCAGCAGTATGTGTTGACATTGTCATCGTGATCAGGGGAACATCTGTGTACGGCCTGTCACAGGTGTGTGTGTGTGTGTGGGGGTGTGGGTGCAAAGCGAAGAGAGACATGTTTGTGTGCCTGCATGCATATATACGTGTACTGCAGACGCCTGCTCGCTCTGTGCCTGTTTTTTTTCTGTTTTCATGTGTCCATGTGGAGGCTGATGGTTCCAGGTTTGGATGGCGGCGTCTTGGCACCGGCGGGCGTCTGCTGAGACCTGCCTCTGCGTAGGATCAAGGGGGTGCAGGGGGCTGCTGCCGCGCCCAGCCAGCCTGACTGCACGCCAGCTGCAATCCCTAATGCCTCCGCCACATCCTTGGCAGGCTGCGCCTCTGCCCTTTTTCCTCCCAGCTCTCCGTCTTGGCAAAAAAAAAAAGAAAAAGAAGAAGAAGAAAAAGAAGAAGAAGGAAAAAGCGAGAGCTTCCTTGCCTGCATTGATTTTATTCCTGCTTCCTCCTCTTCACGCCTCAGAAAGTGTGACATACATTAATGCCATCAGATGTTGGTGTTTTGACCAGTGGGCTCATGATGAGACGCCGTCTCTGCTTGGCCCCACACACCGGCTAAAACAGCGTGTTTATGGGTAATTACGCTGGAAGCAATCGCATAATCTATAAAAACCTAAATTATGCTGTGCAGAGAAATGCCTGATGTGGTGGATTCTTTCTTTTCTTTCTTATAGGGAGCCTGTTTATCTTTGTACTTGTGTCAATGTTTACAAATATGTTAGAATAATTTTGTATGGCTCATGGTGTTTGTCCTTCACTGCGTGTAAGAGGATGTTGATATTCTTAGGGAAAAGTGTTATGAGAGCAGTCAGGAAAAGTTGATTCCCATAAACAGGCTAACTTGAGACATCTGTTGTTCGAGACACTTGAATCACTATTTACTGTTTTGCAAATTTCCACTGCACATCACAACCTGTGTGTGTTTCTTTTATTTATTTATTATTCTCTGGCAAGTGGGAGAATTTGTTGTGTTTTCTCCGGGTGTTATTACCGTGGAGTTTGGGGGGACTGTCAAAGGGACGCGACGCCGCACAGTTAAACTGGGACTCTCAGTACCCATCAGGCCCCTGTGAGTCTCTGTGAAGATGACGCCACAGAAGGCGCCTTCCAGAGAAAGCGTCACATCCAGTCAGCAGACATCCGGCGCGCTAAACAGGTTAAACTGCTGCGCCTGGCACAGCCAATTGTATTGATAACCGTTTGAAGACAGCCTCCTCTCTCCCACCTGGCGTCACGCTTCATTCGGCTTGCCACTCCAGACGAGACTTCAAACCTGGGAGAGTGTGTTTCCCTCCACCCAGGCGGATATAGGCGTGGGTGTCTGTGTTTGTGTGTGTGTGTGTGTGTGTGTGTGTGTGTGTGTGTGTGTGTGTGCGCAGAGCCAGGGGCCTTTGCTGTTGTTTGTTTGTGCTGCCTCCATTCTATAAACCAGGCCTCTGATCTCCCCGGCATCATGCCTCAAAATTCCTCCGCCGCTCCCGCTCCATGTAAATATATATCGGCGTCGGTTTGTCTGATGATGAAATGAGCATTAGGATCCGGAGCAAGGCAGGGAAACCACGCCGCTCCTTTTTTCGCGATTAAAGCCACCCTCTCGGCAGCGTGAGATCTCCGGCTTCCGCGCGTGTTAGAGAATAAAGTTTTCCGCAAGCAGAAAAGTGTTGCGGCACATCTGTGTTTCCTCTTGACTCCTCGGTCTATTCCTACCCTTGCTTTGCAGCTCTCTGCTGTCTTTCCTCCACCCCCCCTCCCCCCCTCCCCCCCCTAACGCTCCACCAGTCTTTCGTTATCGGCTTGTTAGCCCGAGGTCCTCGCCTTGGCCCGGAGTTATGGCTCTGTCGGGCAGCTGCTCGGCCAGCCCTGGGGGTCCTCGGAGGCAAATGGCATGTCAAGGAGTGGTCACTGAGGTACATTGTCTTCCCCACAGTCAGCCTCGCCGCCACCAGTCTCACTTGTCCAATTAGGGCCTTTTTGCCCTCCCCCCCCTTTAAGTCCCCAACCCATCTACTGTAGACTGATACTCAAACATCTCTGGCCCCTACGCCAACACACCTGACACCCTGCAACAGCACAGGTACATTAATATTGTGTGTGGGCAAACGGGCTCAAACACTCGCACAAAATGACAACGTTCCTGTCGCGCGTGCGTGTGGGCACGAGTGCACACGGGACAGAGCTGATGTTTGCACTGTTTGTGTGCGTTATACAGCATCCAAAGGGAAATGGCTTGTCGGCAGTCTTAATGAATTGGTTCATAATTTGATCCAATTCACGAACAAATGTGATACTCGGTCGGACAAAAGCCATTTGAAGATGCCACCTCGACCTTTTTAACTCTTGCCGATTAGTTATTAGTTATCGACCAACACAATTAAGAGGTCAAGCGCGGCCCCAGTTTGACGGTAGCTCGTTGGTTCACAGCCGTGTGCCCAGTGTGCAGTCTGGGGCTGCAGAGGCCACTTAGTAAAACTGCAAGTTTAGATTCTACGTGCAGATGACCAGACGTGATTGGCGAGTTGCTCGTCCAATCGCAGAGCTCAGAGACGGATCTGTTGACGCAGCTCTGACAGCTGTGACCTGACGTATAAACACGTGTGTGTTGGATTGCCTGAGCGTGGAGACGCATCAGGCGTGGAAGGCCTGCTCGTACTTTGATAATGACAATGATGCAGTGAAAATCCTGCACGTGTAAATCAAACTGAGGCCGCGTTGTTCTTCCTGCCTGCCGTCGCTGATGGAATCGATTGCCGCGTGTCTCCTTGCTTGCCTCCTTGCTTGCCTCCTTGCTTGCCTCCTTGCTTGCCTCCTTGCTTGCTCCCCTGTAGGCTACAAGCAACATCAATCATTTCCTCCCCGCCTGAAACCCCAGTGTCGCTCCCTCGGCATTTCTGCTACTTTCCCATAATTTATCCTGTGCTGAGACTTCAACGCTCAACATAACCAAATTGTAAAAAGAAAAGAGAGAAGGAGAAAATCCGCAGTTACATTTTTTAAATTTTTTTAAATTATTTTCTTTCGTTGGGGGAGGATTTGGCAGCTTGTAATAACTCCACGTTTGTTGACATGTTCAATCCTATAATACAGATTATAGATGTAGACGTGTTAAATTAGTTATTTTTTATCCTATTAATGATCCCATGGGAACGGTTTAAATAAATATATTTATTTTGTGTTGGTCAATTTAAAGGATTAATTGATTAGTTAATCACCTAATGATGCAAGTTATATATCAAGGAAAAATGTCAAACTTCTAACTTGTCAAATGTAAGTTTTGGCTGCTTTTCTTTTCTACTTTTTCTTCTTATATAAACTAAAGAATCACTCCATTCACTGTAAAACTATGAAGAGACTAATCCATATAGATTTATTGTTAGTTGCAGCCTTAACGTGCCACAAGTCTTCCATGTGGATGTCAGAAGAATATTGATATTCAATCATATCACCCAGCCCTCTTGGTTACATAATATGACGCCCGTCTTCTCCCTCAAATCTCTTTGTTCCTCATGCACATGCACTCTGAGCATTAGCCATCGATACCTTTTTTTTTATTGATCTATTTTTGAAACCACCTGGCCCCTGAGCTGCACCCCCCCCCCTCCCCTCCCATATAGAGAGTAGAGAGGGCCTAATTCAAAAAAATAAAAGCGTGGTCCTTCTCTGCTCTCTGCCCTCCACCAGGAGAGCGAGTGTGAGAGAGCTGACAGACATCACACAGAAGCACCGTTAAAAATACATGTATACCACTCCTCATCATTTATTGATGGCCTCTCCTCCCTTTATGTTTATGAGGTGAGAGGCCTCCCTGTGGCCCCGGTCAGTGACCCCCAGGGTCCACCGGGGTGTCCAAGAAACCGCCTGTTCCCTTTAATTTAGCTGCCTTTCAAATGAGACCAGATCACGGACCCTCTTCCACATTTATAAGCTGCACGCAGGGATCACTTATAAACAGTGAGTCGCCGCTGTGTTGAGAACCGCGAATGTTTCTGGAAGAATCTGCCTTTTTAAGGGTTTGGAGAATAAGCGTTATTAGATTGCTCACCGCGGATGTGTAATGGGATTTAAATGTATTTTTGAATAGTATAAAGACGTGTTCTTTCTATCCATTAAGGGCCATGTAACCCTTCAGTTTATAGAAATTTGAAAACCACAAAAAAACGTCAATTAAAGATGCAGTTGTGAAATGCCTCCCATTGTCTATCAGATGCATTCATCGTCACTGAATCGCCAGACAGCAGTCAAGCCAGCTCGTTTCTGTACATCAAACAGTCCGTGTCTTCACACAGAGGGGTTATTTTTCACTCTCTTGTTTTTGCTCTCGCTGAATTTCATCACATTGTGTCTGCGGCGGATGAATAACTTTGCATTTTCATTCCGGAAGAAGCTGAAATAAATGACCGGTTTCTGGTGGGATTTCATGGCCGGCTGTGCCAAGTCCTCCAACGTCTCTGTCTGGAAGTCATTTACAGATCAGTGTGAGATTTACTCATCGCTTGGGGTTGTAGGCTGGTCCCAGAGGCATTTCCAGGCCTGGTGGGCCGGTGGGGGTCAGGGCCTCGGGGTGTGTTTTAAAAAAAAATAAAGATTGCCAAGTGGCTGCTGGGAGCCCAGTGTGTAACACAACAAGATATTGATTGAATAAGCTCTATGTCATCTGATAGTAATGTGGCTTACACAGACCCCCTGCTGCAGGCTACACAGCCTCCCTCACTCCCTGGGAAAAGTGGAAGCAACAATTAGTTTAAGATTAAGATTTAAAATGTGTTTTTATAGCAGGTAAATAAATACAGGTTTGTTGTTTCAGTGACAGCAGGTGTCTAATTTCAGCTTGGTTCAATTCGTACTGTCCTGTTCACGGGTATTTATGACCTGATAACAGTTCTGCCCATTTTAGACAGTATTTTATTTAGGCAGAGTTACATTTTTTTCATAAATAAATGCTTTTATGTTCTTTAATATGAAATATACAATATAGTAGTACAACGTGGTACTGAATGTGAGATGTCGTTTTTTTGTAATCAATTATATCCAAACATTTCCCCGCAATGATCCAGTAAAGTTCAATCAAAATCTGATCAATGAAAAAGAAAATGGATCAAACATCATGAAAACATGCTGGCCTGTCCTGTTTACTTGTGGAAAACTTGAAAATATAGAACGATGTTGAAAGATTAGCTCAGTTGAATGAAAAAGGTCATTTGTATACCGACAGTGGAGGTTAAAGGTGGTCGTTCTGTCATTTGTTCATTTTGTAAACGTGGCGTTTTGGGCGGTTGTCATGGGAGCGCGTCATCCAGAAGCATAACGTGCTAATGTCAGTCTGTTATTGACCCTCCTCTGTAGTCCAGAACCAAAGAATGAGAGGTTTCAAGTGAAGTGGTTGTGAAGCAGCAGCCCCACCTCTCTCTCTCTCTCCTTCTCCACCCCACGTCTATCCCCCTCTTCTCCTGCTCTCCTCTCCTGCCTTCCTCCCTAACCCTCCTTCTGATCCGAGAGGAAAGCTTTCATTATTTGCTGAGATTGGGATGTCAATCCCCGCGCCCCTGACCCAAGTTTGTAGTTCTCCCCCTGTCATATTGGGGGAATGATTAGTGGGGTTATCTCCCCTCCACTCGGCGAGGCTTTCCTTCCTCCTCGCGGCCCCCCGTACCTCTCTAACCGTGGAGGCTGCTGCTCTGCACACTCTCGCCCCCCTTTTACACTTCATGCTACTTCATCATGTACTTCATCTCTCTAAATGTCTCTGTTCATTGCTGAGTCAGATTCATTTCCACACTATAGCCTCTCTCTCTCCTCGTGTTCTCTTCCTTCTTTTCAGCCATTGAGCCCCACAGACATGTTGGTTCGCTGAGTGAAGCTGGCGGCCTTTTTTTTAATTTGACATTTTAATGTGAAGGAGAATAAAATATATTTGGAATGTGACGGCTTTGGGGTCCGTGCACACAGCGCTTCCCTGCCTGCTGCATATACTGCATAAATATAACAAACATAAACTCAACACAAGTGCATCCAACTGGAGCCATATATTGACTTTTTTGTGTTGTTGTTTTTTTAACCATATAGACTGAAGCAGATGATCCTATTTTAAAACAGACTGCCGTATTTCAAAACGCCAACCACTTTGTTTGGAGTCATCCACATGAGGATGTGTGTAATAGAATGGTTTTGCTCTGTTTTGAAACCCTTCAGTGTGCTAAGATAACTTCAAAGGTTACTCCAAAATGCCCTAAATACAGGCGGTATGGAGGATATAGAGGCTATAGGCATGTGGGAATAAACTGATGTAATGTCTTCTCTGACTAACAGTCCCATAATAGCCCATATAAAAAGGCACATTTCGCTTATGCGCATGAAACTGAAAAAATTAGTGCTTTTCGTTTGTGGCCATTGTTGAGGAAAAACGGCAAAATAGGCCACGCGCTTCTTGAACATTTTAATTGATCTATTTTCATCTCCCCCCGCGGATTGTTTTAAGCAAAACGCTGCCAGTGTATCGAAACAATGTGAATGCATGCGGCACATTTGCCTCATTGGTCCACTGGAAGGAATGAAAGGGAAAATAAAAGCTTTCAGAGCACGAGCACAATGCAAATTACGCTTTGATTCACTCTTAATTTCATCAAATGGTTGTTTTTTTGTTAGTTTTTTTTTCTTCTTCTTTTGAATTATTATTATTAGTATTAGGAATCCACGGGATTAAGCAGAGTCACTGATCCTCTGAGTCTAAGCCTTTTTTTTTTTTTCTTCTTCTTCTTCTTCTTTCTTTTCTTTTTTTTTTTGTCTGTCGGGAGCTCAACGAGACTCCATCCGCACTTCATTAACCCTGAGCCGGGGACAATCCACGGTAAGAGCCGGGGGATTTACCAACAGCCTTTCACATGCAAAGAAAAGAGGGGGAGAAACAGCCCCTCTCCCAGTCACCCAACAAGACACACGGGGGCTTTCCCTTATAATCAGCTGTGCACTTTGCAAGAATAACCCCCTTTTCATTATCTGAATCGGTCACGGATCCTCGTGATGGGACTATAATGATCTTTTGGCAAGTTGGGAGGTGTTTGATTTTTTTTCCTTTCCCTTTGCCTTCCCTCTTTACTTTCCCCGTGGTCTAAGCTCGGCTCGACCTCACTGTATTTTTAATGCAATTTTCCGCATGATAAACGCGCCAGTTATCAGGCCGTCAGTCTGATACGTCACGGCGTGGTCAGCCACTAAGTGGAGGCCCCAGATAACAGGTGCCATGCGTGGATGACAGCAGGGGGAGCTGGCTATCAAACCCATTATCGACTTTCAATTAAAACCTATTAAAGTCTTTTGTCTAATCGTTAACATCCTACACGCCAAGTCGTGTCCGTCAGCCTGAACTCCTTTAACCCCCAACGCGCCGCGGCGAGATAACGTGGGTCCTCGTGGACTCGGAGAGGGGGAGATGGGGTGGGGGCGAGGCCAGGTTGGTGAGATGCGCACGGAGGAGGGAGGGGCGGCGCCAGTGGAGCCGCTGACCAGCTGTCCCCACGCTGATCCCCGGCCTGCAGTCAGCTCCAGCCCGGTCACCAGCTGCTGAGGCCGCTTGGCAGAGGAGCGCGCATCCAGCACCCTGAAGGAAAAGAGGGATGGAAACAATCAATTTCCAAATGGGATCATTTAGGGCACTTAAACAATTGCGCACATAACATTAATATTTCATCTCCTGCATTGTTTATGGAAAACGAATTGGAGTTGCTGCTGTTCATTTAGGAGAGTGGGAATGGTGAAGAAGAGGATGAAGAGAGGGGGGGCGTGAAGATCAGGGGCTCCATTTTGGACAGAAGACCCTTCTGCTTTGTTGGCCCCTCTCTAAAGACATTAGCTGGAATTGATCTTTGATTACACTTTTGAATGAGAGTGTGAGAGAGAGAGAGAGAGACCCCCCCCCCCCCCCACACACACACACACACACACACCGTGCGTGCGTGCACGTGTGCGCGCTTGCTCTTTAGTACCAATTTCCAATCACGCTTTTTGCAATCAAGACTGTTCAGTTCACGCATTCCTTTGGGAGGAGGACACAAATAAAATGTAAGAAATGGACAAATATAAGGCATCATGTTTGTAATTAACACAGGATGACGTTACGTGTCCAAATTAAACTGGCTTGTGCAATCTTTCCGCTAAATCTCTCTTCTTTTGAAAAGGTCAACAACAACAAAAAGAACCCGGATGTTAAAGTACCCGCTCGAACGGTGAAACTCTTTATTAACTTCTTTTTTCTTTCTTTTTTTGTTCACGCCCTCATCTCAACATTAAACAGATTAAATAAACTAGACTAAAGCAAACAGAGGAGGAACAAGTCGTTTGACAGACATGTTCAAACACGATTCCCTCTAATAAACCCGCGAGCCCTTCACATTCTGTTGATTTTCCAGCTGCTTCCGGAAATGTGGAGATGTTTAATTAAAGCGACGCCAGCCATCTCCTCAACCTTTGCTCATTGACACTGTCACGTGTTCGTATCCCTTCATAATAAAAGTACTCCTATTTGAAGGGTGGCCAGTCTCAAAGGCACCACGAGGCCTCCACGTGTGACTCGATGGGGTTTTCTTCTTCTTCTGATTTGGTCAAATATATGTTGAAATATCACCTGTTCTACATTGACCACATCATTTTTGTTCTTCTCTTAAACAAAGAGTATATGTATACCTGTGTGATCACTGATATAAAGAAATATCTTAAAATGATGGACAGATAATTATTAAAATACTAATAATGCTAATGTGAGGCCACAGACAGCAGTGTCCACGTGTACCCGATGTGTTGCAGCTCTCCGACCCTCCACACGAGCAGGTGTTGCTGTGCCTCGTCCGGCTCGGAGCGGAAGTCCACGTGTTGATTCCGTCCTTCGCCGCGGGGCGTTTCCGTTTCACACACATTCAAGCAGCCACGTAATTAAATGAAAGACTTTTATTTCCACATTTATAAAAGTATTTCTCTTTTACATCAAATCCCCCCCTCCCTTTCTGTTCAATGGTTGCTGTGAATTTCACCAACAAAAAAAAATTGGGAGAGTTTGGGGAGAGAGGAACGAAAATAATTTTTAAAAAAAATGTAAATTAAAATAAAAAACGATCCAGGAAATACGAGAACCACTCCACAAGTTTGATATCTGCAATATACATTTTCACCAAAAGAGAGTATAACAATGAAGGGTTATCACGGCTTCATATGAAGTAACATAAGCATAATGCACAACGTCTGTTCAAATACACCAAATCAACAGGCAGTTACACCTGGACGTGGACCCGAGTCCGGTCGCTTTGTTCATTGCAACAAAAATAAATACAAATAAAGTAAATATTACTGAGGTGATTGCGTCCGCCGTGTCCTCCTCTGCAGGAATAAAACGGCTTTTTTTAATAAATTACTTGACTTTTTTTTTCTCTGCTAAAACTTCAACTAAGAACAAGAAAACCGACTTTATATAGATGTATGTTATTTCCGTAGCTCTCGTGTTTGTGCCTCTATGTGGGTCCAGGCTTATTTTTATTTTTTAATTCTGACTGGTTTCTGATGGCTAATCTAGCCTATTAGGTTTAAACTGGATCCCCGCGGTCTGAAAAAGACGCACAGAATAGATCAAACGAAGCAACAACAAAAACGAAACAAAAAAGGTTTCTTTTTAAAATCCGTCTCTTTCGAATAAAATGCAAAATATTCTTATTTACAGATTTATGACTGCTGATCATCTTGTTCTTCACGTGGAAAGAAAAATCAAGACAGATTTAGAAAGAGG
Source organism: Cyclopterus lumpus (assembly GCF_009769545.1). Classification (NCBI taxonomy): domain Eukaryota; kingdom Metazoa; phylum Chordata; class Actinopteri; order Perciformes; family Cyclopteridae; genus Cyclopterus; species Cyclopterus lumpus. The sequence goes on from NC_046977.1 coordinate 16,038,742, forward strand.
GGGGGATTTACTAATACCTTTGGATCCTCTACATTATATTCATATGACATGGAAGAATGCAACTTTGCCAATATCCATGAACGTCCACGTAATAATAATGATATAATAATAATAATAATAATAATAATACCAACAGGGGTATAATTGGCATTGAACGGTAGGTCAAAGTTCCACCAACAATTGTATCTGTTGGGGAAAACACAAAAAATACTGAAACTGGGATCAAATAAATACATAACTTAGACGCTTTGATTCATATTGAAAAATAAATAAGTTATAAATAAATAAAGCTCATGTCCCAAAAACAAAACACAGGGGAATCCTCCCACATAATCAGTTAGAGTCACAAAGCTCATTGCAGGGTTCAGCCTCCATCGGCCAGCTCGCACCATAAAGGCCTCGAACAGTTTTTTTATTTTCTTCTGGCTCGTCCCGTTTTTATTTGTATCTGTCTTTGTTTCATTTCTTTTTAGGAGTCCTGCCGAACTCGGCGTAGAAAAAGAAAAAAAAATGAAGAAAAAAACCCCGCAGCGACCGGCTCACCGCTGCTGAGCTGGCCGAGTAAGCACGTTGGACATGGAGGGCAGAGGCGGCGGTGGCTCGCTGCCCCCCAGGCCGTGCAGCAGGATCCGCGGGACCAGGGGTCTCTGCAGGCCCGGCGGGGGCGCCGAGGGGCCTCTGTACAGGTAGAGGGCCGCTCCAGGGTCCAGGTTGGACACCAGGCTTTGCGGGTAGAAGTACGGGGACGGGAACATCCTCTGCAGGGCGGAGTAGTTCCCAGCCTCCGCCAGCAGCTCGAGACCCACCGCGGTCTGCCTCTTCCACTTCGTCCTGGAAGAGAGGAAACACGCTGATTTTAGCTTTTAACACGCATCGATACGTACACGGAGCATCGGTGTGTGTGTGTGTGTGTGTGTGTGTGTGTGTGTGAAATATCTCCCGTCTGTTTACCTTGGGCCCAATTAGAACTCAGCAATACATGTGTTTCTTTTTTCTTTTTAAAGCACCAAAACCTCCAACCTGCCACTTGTACTCACACCCAAGGACGTCTGTTAGATTGCCAATATGCACTCCACGCAGGTGAATAATTCATAATAAAGATAATTGAGTAGATATAGTGGTTTGTTTGAATTATTGATATGCACACATGCAACAATGCATTATTCATACCCAAAGTGTTGTTTTTATATTTATTTATGTCATTTAGCTGCCTGGGAGTCAAAGCTGTGGACAAATAAATGCTCACGTTAATTCAACCGAAAACTGCAGGGAACTGCTTTTAGTTGTTTTTACATTGCTGAAGACGGGTTCTCTTGCATGGAGTTTTATTTATTTACAAAACGTTGCCGGCTCGGTTTCCAAGCTGTTTGCAGGGTCAGTGTGTGTGTGACTTGAATCGGATGCTGCAAAAGTAATCGTGTTGCATTGCGATGCTGAAAGCCGAGGAGGTGGACCCGAACCCCCAATAAATAGAATCGACCCAAGGAAAAACGATGTAAACTTGTAGCTCTACTTTTTCTCTCTTCGAGTAATAAGGTTTCTACCAATAGAAAATGTGCAAGGCTAACAAATCAAATTCAAATGATCCCATTCTCCAGACAATCCGGTGACGCGAATAATAAATGAGATCGATTCATCAGCTGTCAATCAATACATGCTCTGTGTAAATGTATATGTTATTATGGAGTAAAAGTAAGAGCTGAAACTAATTGACAGACAAGTGAATCCTGATCAATTCGTTAAAAGTCAAATTGCCCCTGAATGCATCTCGTGTGCTCTGGGGAAGCTCTTGGTGGTTTGTCCACACAGCACGATGACATTTCACGGACCCAACGATTAATCGAGAAGAAAAAAAAATCCAATCGGCAGATTAATCAATAATTAAAACAACGTTTGGTTTTAGCCCTCGTGGCAGAGGCTCGTGTGCAGTTAAGTGACATGAACTCATGCAACCTTTAGGGTGAGAGGAAAACATGGCGTCCCCGGGTCCATGGAGTCATGAGCCAGCCGTGAGAAACCAGATTACCCCCCCCCCCCCCCCCTCTTAAGCAGCAGCGTCTTTACCTCCGGTTCTGGTACCAGGTCTTGACCTGCGTGTCGGTGAGGTTCAGGGAGGCCGCCAGCTCCATGCGGTCCTGGACGCTCAGGTACTTCTGCCGCTCGAAACTGCGCTCCAGCTGCGCCAGCTGGTGGTCCGTGAAGGCCGTCCGGGCCTTCCTGGGCTTCTTCAGCCGGGCCTGAGAGCTCTCCCTGCTGCTGGAGATCTCCCGGTCCCCCTCCTCTTTCACTGGCGGACGGAAACGGCAACAAAAAGAGAAGAAGACGAAAAAGAAGAAGGTGAAAACCGAGAACTGGCCTCATGTGTAACGTGACGCTGCATCCATCTTTGTGTGGACAGACAAATCAGTGCAGAAGCATCACACGAGGCAGACACACACATCAATGTCAAATACAAAGTCACTTGTATTGCCCTGTAGCTTTTCATTGGCGATAAGGGAGAACATACAATATGACATAAAGTTAGTTGGATGAAGGCAAAGCCATCAAGAGGCAAAATAAAATTCTAATAAAATTCGGTATCATTTTTTTTAATAAGAAACACTTTGACCTGCACTTTCTGTTTGATATGAGCCAATTAAAGGCATGATTTAGTGTTTGTTTGATTGATTAGCTGGATTTAATATTGTTCTAATAATAATAATAATACAATTATGGCTCCCCCTCTCTCGAAAGACGCGGTGAAATCTGCAACTTTGGAACCAAACGCGGCGCTTCAATTGTCGTTAAATGTAATGTGACCATGTTAACAAAATTAACCAAGTGAGGTCAAATAAAACCCCACATTTCATTTTTGTTATCCATTTTTTAAATCACTGGATTTAACACCACCAGAAATGCACATTTTAATGAAAGTGTAAAAAAAAGGCTTCAAACATTTTTGTTAAAATGTTGTTGTTTTTTAAACACGTCTGATTTTTTTATTTATCTTTTTTTTTGACTATCTACACTTGAGAGAAATTGACACTTTCTGTGACTGTGAAGCTACAATCCCGGCTATGCAGTGCCTATAGGCTATATGGAGCTATTTGATTTAGGCTTAAATTGTTATGAAAAGCTCTTCCAATATTCGCACTTCCAATCTGATATTCCTCCCGTCAGCCTTTGTTCTCTGTCTGCGTGGTGTCGTGTCATGTCAGGGCGAGCCTTGATATACAGTCCTTATAGTCAATTCTCGGAGAGAGAGAGAGAGAGAGAGAAAAAGAAAGAAAATAGAGGGGGGGGGGGCGAGCGAGAGATCTCGGTAGTTGAATAGTTGAATCGTCTCAAGGAGCACAATAATCCGCCTAATTGAGCCACAAGGGAAGGACGAACCTTTCAACCGCGACCGGAGGAACTTCACAGGACCGTGGAAATGAGTGGAAATCAAGAGCCGGGCGGCCTCGTGCGCTTACAAATGTGATTAGCGCCGGGGACAAATTGCATCAAATCCCCGAAATATTATAGGAGGCGGATTCGTGGAAATCAAAGCCACCGTGCAGCAGCGCCGTGGGCCCCGCGGCTTCCTCAATCAATCAGCGCGTCGATGAGCGTCTCCAGCCACACGGTGACACGCGTGAGCGCGCGTGGACACACGCACGCGCGCGCACACACTCGCTAAGTTTTGTGGAGCGTGTATCGATGGCGTGACGCCGTATCAATATAGCTTCCAAGAAGAGTGAACTAAAACTAATGAGAGCCCGTATACGTGAATAGGAGAAAAATAATGAAAAGGGTAAATATTGAAGTCCCATTATTAATAATGCATTCTCGCGTGTATTAAAATAGATATTATAGTTCCCCTCATAGCCTACAGCGGTCGTCGTCTTTACAGGCGCTGCTTCATTAAACTGTCAATGTAGGTGACATGTCTGTTATGGCTGACATGATTGGAAACAGAGAGGCCCTTGATGGCATTTATCTGGAGGCGACCCTGTCATCTCTCCAGCTCGTGCCTCTCTGACATCAACAGATGCTTTCTGGATATTCTGCTCACGCGAAGGCTCCAAACGCGCCCGCGCTGATTTTTAAAAATATATATATTTTTTTAAATGTATAAACTTATTAAAGTGAACCTAGTAGTCTGCCACCGCGCAGGGACAAATCTCAGGCTTCCACCCCACCGTGATGCTGCAGCAGAGGGCCGTCAACGCGCCCTCGCCATGGCCGGCTCATGAAGAGTCAGTTTATTTCATTAGGAGGCTTTTTCACTCCCCCCCTCCCTAATATTGCTCAAGCCAATTTCGAAAATAGTGTTATTCTACATTAAAGTTACATATTATTATTGATATTATTATTATTATTATTATTATTATGTGGAAGTCATCTGAAAAAAAGCCATAAAATACATTTATAAACATCCTGGCTTTTTTTTAATATGGCTTTAGGTTTTACATTTTCTTTCTCGTCAGCTCATCTAAACGCTAACATCATGCCTATATTTTAAATTGCAGTTTGGCTTTCAATTACATTTGTGTTCCAACTTCATGCCTGACTCACCACCTATGATTATTGTTGTATTGCCTTTATTATTGAATTGCTATTTAGTAAGGTTTGTCCCAATTTTTATTTTTTAAAATACTTTTTAAAAAATTGAGAAATAAGAACCAATACCAGATTAGCTGCAGTTAAACATTATAACAAAAATGGACCTATCAAAAATCAAATACCAAATATAAAAGTACGAGCTACAGACAGGCTTCAACTGGAATCACTTTTCTTTTTTAAAGAGGTGATATTTGTTCTACAAGAACCCAAAGAAGTCCCGTCTAAAAGCAGAAGGCCACCTCCAGCCTCCTCTCCCCAGCAGAGAGCACCCCCTCTCCCCGTGCCTCCATCGCCTCTCCTTACCTTTGTATTCACTGTCTGACGACGAGTTGCTGTGGATTTTCTCCATAAAGTCTTCCGCTATCTTGGAGACCAGCCTGCCCGCCTCCTGCGTCGGCTGTCCATTGCTGGAGTAGGGCGCGCAGGCGGCGAGGGGCTTACAGTCCGCGAGAATGTCTCTGATGAGGAACGACGAGGTCACGGTCCGCTGCTGCGACCCCGCCGATATCTGCGCGAGCTGGAGGTGCGGCGGCAGGCCCGCGCCGTGACCTTGCCTCTGGGCCACCTCGTCCGCGCACTCTCTCCGCGGCGACGGCGGCGACGAGCAGCCGCTCTCCGCGTCTGATCTCGGGCTGAACTCCAGAGGCGAGCGGCAATCCCCCGCCAGGCCGTCCCCTTTGGACACCGGACTTCCAGGCCTGTGGGACAGCAGCGAGTCGATGCCAAAACTGGACCCGTTGGCGGACACCTCCATTGTCTTGGTCGAGGCCTCCTCAAACTACCATTTGGTATTCAGTACAAGTTGTATTTTAGGGAGGGAGGGGGCGGTTGTCTAAGTCGGAGTTGATCCAGCAGAAAGAGCCCCCCGCCTCGCACCGAGGAAACTGTTTTTGGATACGCTACAAATGAAGATTACTTATCCGCTATGTCCAGTCGCCCAACTGGTTCTTTAAAGAGCAAATATCCCCAGGCTAAGTTGTGTTACAGCATCCGGTGTTCTAGTTCTAGATGTGTCCTCCTGAGATCGATGTAGTCTCTTTTGGGGAAAGTCGGCGTCGATTCCTTTCTGCTTCCTTTTAACAACCAACTCCGTCTGCGTTTTGTCCACGAGCCTCGCGGGAGGGGGTGGGTGGGTGGGGGGGGGGGGGAGGAGACGGACTCACCAGCAAGACACGAACAGATGCAGAAAAGAGACTATTTCTGGATGTTTGGGAGCAGCAGCGCGCCGTGGTGGAGGAGGTAGAGAGAGAAGCGTTTCAGCACCATGGACAGGTACGCGTCAGACCGGAGGGGGAACGGCCGGGGCAGCTCGTCATGCGGCCACACAGAAGTGTTCGCATTCCTTCAAGTAGAACAGCAAAACCGTGACCAAAAACAAATAAATAAAGAATAATATACTCGAGAGCGAGGAGTCCGAGAGCCAGCGAGCAGCGACAGAACGCAGCAGGCGAGGAAGACGCGGGACGGCAATGCGATACGCGACTCGCAGCCGGGAAGCAGAAGAAGAAGAAGAAGAAGAAGAAGGAGGGGAAAAAGGAGAGGTAAACTGGGTTAAATAGTCACAACTGGCAAGTAGGAGGACGAGATGCGATGGGGGTGGGAGGGAATCCCAAAAAATTGAACTTGAGGAAAAGTCAGGAGCTAGGTTTTAAGAGCGCCTCGTCCACGTGAGTCCCCTGTGACAAGCCTTCATTGGCTGAGGGGAGCTAGAAGTGGACCTCCCTACACGCCCACTCACTCTGCCTCCCTCCCTCCATGCCTCTCCCATCCTCCCCTCTCTTCCCTGGCTCATCCTCACTTTGATAAAAGAGACACTGAATTCATCAGGAGACTCAGATCCAACTGTTTACAGGCAATTTTCACACTGTTTGCTGTCATTACATCATTGATGAGGCTTATAATGGGGTTATTATGTGTAGCGGCTCGGTGTATTTCTTCTCCACTCCCTCCCGTTGCACCTCCACAGCTCCTCTTTTTCTTTTTTTTTCTTCTTCTTTTTTTTATGTACACATTTGTTGTTCAACCTTTCAATTTTTTATTATCATCAGAAATGAAAATGTATTATCAATCATTTCTCGATTTATTACATTTAACATTGGTGTGGTGCACATATTTTGGATTTAACAAAATTCATTAAAACTGACAAAATAAGAAAATGATAATATTGTTGATTTTGTTATTCTTAATAATATGGCATTGTTGTTATTATATAATTAGTAATGGCTCCTTGTGGTGGTGGTGCTTTTATTATGAAAATAATTTGAATTCCTTCGAGGCCTCAATTTCTTTGTCAAAACATTGTTGTTATTAAACTCTGGAATTTTCATCACTTTGCCCTTCAGTCAAAATCCCCAAACAATCTTTGCAGATACGCCGCCACCATGAAAATATATATTTTTATGTTGCCTTTCAAATAAGAAAATTACTGAATGAAGAATTATTATTATTATACACAACATAATTCAAATGTTCTCCTATTATTAGTATTTTAAGCACGAACAGCGTCTCGTCGTTGAACACTCATCATTTAGAGCATAATGACTATCTAATAGTCCCTGGTAATTGTATACAATAGTCAGGGAAGCGTGACGCAAAGAAAACTTCAAGGCGCGTGAGGCGCCATTGTGCGCACTTTTCACCTTAACATGCGTGAAATGCCATTGTGTGCACTTTTGTAGCTCCGCTCCCCACAACAGTTTGCCCCGCGCGACGGCCCCGACAGCCCCTAATAATCTAAACTACCCCCCCTCTCATCATCGCCTACACCCCCCCCCCCTCCCCTCCCACTCCTCCTCCTCCACCCCATGTGACCACCAGATTGGAGGCGCGCGTCGGTCTCAGACACCGGCAGGTTAGTGAATCCGCTCCCCGCTCCCATGGGGTCCCATCACGGCTGCAAGCTGTCACATATGAGGCGGGGACAACACAGATACAAGGCAGCACACACCCACCCTGACTTAGCGCTTTCTTTCTCCTCTGCTGGTGCATGAAAAGGAGCTGTGGTTCTCTCACAGGTTTGTGTGTGTGTCTCCTTTCTCTTTATCCGCACTGTTCCGCGTGTCCGCCGCTCCAGCACTGTTGTAGTAAATAAATCATAAGCTGATTTAAACCCACTTCTTCCCCCTTTATGACCAGCACGCCGCCTGTGAAACTTGGAGGGGAGCTTGAATTGTTTTAATTTGTGTTGTTATAAAAGACCCGACAAATCTGAATTTATTTCATCCTAATTTCTGAACTCTTTAATGCGTTGAATTTATGTCTTTAAAAATGTCTACTTCACACATGTGGATAAAATACAGAGGTGAGTTTAAATCTATGTTTACTGACAAACTAAGCAATAGTTGAACAAATTAAATGATTGGTTTGAAGGATTCCCCCCCCCCCCCCCCCCCCCCCCCCCCCCCCGCCCAAAAAAACCCTACCATTTTTGTAGCATATGTGATTATTGTGCAGGTATATTTTCATTATTCATTATTCTATTCATATTTTTTTCAATAATGGTCTATAGTCTTTAAAATGACAGAAGTAGAAGTTTTCAGAACAAGGGGACATCCTCGCATAGCAAACAGTGCCCCCCCCCCCCCCCAAAAAAAATAAAATAAATAAATATAAAATGTAAAGTTACATATAACAGGAACAGAAAAGCAGAACATCCTCAATCTGCGAAACTGATTTAGAGCGGTGTGCAAATGTTTAGTTCAGTCAAGAAAAATGTAAATCAAGCAAATAATTTTTTTTTGCACCAATTCAGATTGAATAATACAGGTTTAATAAAATAAATCATTCTTTACAATTAAATGTAACTATAGGGTTTTGGTAGAGTTTAAAAATGCTTTAAAATCTGAGAAATGTATTTTGACGAGACAGCTAAACTGTGTACGTGTGTGTGTGCGTGTGTGTGTGTGTGTGTGTGTGTGTGAGGGTGTGTGAGTGCGTGTGTGTACGTGTACGTGTGTGTGTGTGTGTGTGTGTGTGTGTGTGTGTGTGTGTGTGTGTGTGTGTGTAAGGATTTGGCTCATGCTGCTGCTGATTTTGGACAAGCGTCCTTCTGGTCAAGTGGAGCTCAATTTTTTTTGAGTGGTTTGAATTTGAGGGCCAGTGCAACTGTTACTCCAATGCTGAAAAAGAAACACACACACACACACACACACACACACACACTCAGATGAGGGAGCATTTTATTGATCCACGTTAAAGAGAGGAAACAGGAAAGTTCTCAGGAAATGATGAACTGCTGCCCGCCTGTTTTTATCGCATGATGAAATCATACGCTGTTATTGATCCACATTAAACATTCCCACAGCATCCACTCACATTTGTACAAAAACAAAGTTGACATCCGTGGGCCATTTCAGTGACGTATAGACGGATTATTCCCCCCTGTGGTTGGGCTGACAGCTGTACAGTTTAATTGAATTCCATGTATTTAAGACCAATATTGATATTTAATTCTGATCAGAACACAAGTCTGTGAATAATGACTAAAATATAAATAATGTTAAGCATGAAATGTGGCACCAGGTTCAGTTTCATCATAATAACCCAAACTGACCTGTCTCTGTTAATAATCTATCTGTGTTTTATTTATTTATTAATAATTATTTTTCCTCCTCTGCATTATTGGAATCATGTCCATGAGCTTTACTCCTAATAATGCCCGCTGGGCTTTTGTGTGTGTGGGGAGGAAAAAGAGAAAAATTGAGCTACGTTTTATTTATCCGCTTAGCCGAGCAGGTGTGTTAAATATATATATCTAGATGTGTGTTGTAAAAATGTGTGTTGCCTTTGAATAAACTTTGGCATCTCTATCGTTTGGGAACATCGAGTAAAGCGTGTCTTTCGAGCGGGATGTATGTTAAAAGATGACTCCTTTCAACAAACAAACAGCATTAAAAAAAAAAAGAAAAGAAATGGCAGTAAAAATAAATAAAAAAAAGGCACTTGCTCTGGAGCTGGTGCTGCAGCCCGGACCAGTCAGGGATGCAAATGATGCACCTTAACGCCATCAGGTACTGGAGTTGACAGAAAATAATGAGAACCCGCTGAATCTTTTATAAGGTTAACACTCACATTTCCCAGTCAGCTGTCACACAAGAAAGAATTTAGCACATGCATGCGGGCGAAATAAACCTTCATCGTCTCATTAATGCTGACAGGGCCCTGGACCGGCAGCTCCCAGCGCCGGCGCCGCCACCACCTTTCGTTTTGTGTCGGTAATTTGCAGCGGAGACAGACCCCCTTCTCCTGGAGAGGAGGAGGAGGAGGAGGAGGAGGAGGAGGAGAGGAAGAAGGAGGAGGAGGAGGGAGACTTTAAGGAGGAGAGCAGGAGCGAGAGGGAAAGAGGGGGAATGGTAGAGGACCGTGGAGCGAGTGCAAAGGAAAAAAGGGAGGGAAGGTGGGCCTGGGGGGAGGGTGGAAAGATGGCTAGCGCGCCAGGAGTCTGATTCTCCCCTAATTGGAAGCATTGGGCATTGTCAACGGAGGATTTTCAGCTGCTCGCTGACAGGTAGAGCCGTCAGAATGATAGCCCACTTGTCAGCGCAAAAGACCAATAAAAACAAACCACTTTTGATTTAATTGGAGGCCTAACCATGGTGTGTGTGTGTGTGTGTGTGTGTGTGTGTGTGTATGTTGCCTGCAGGGCCATGGGGGAGGTGTGAGGAGGTGCGAGGATGAGTGTAAAGGGGGGGCATTTGTGTGTGTGTGTGTTGGAAATCATCACTCTAGCCATCAACGTGCTCGCCCTGCCTCCATCTTTGCCGCCGTCTCCACTCTCATCTGGCGGCTCTTCGGGGGCCAGTGGTCACCGGTCGCCCGCGGTGAGAGGCAGGTTTTTGATTCTGTCCCAGGAGGGGCTTCCTGAGCAGCAACATCAGAGCCGAGAACTATTTCCCCCTCTTCTTCATCCCCCCCCCCCCCCCCACCCTGCACCCCCACCACCCCTTCATTTTTCTTCTTCATCCTTCATCAACAGAGTTGGGTTCTTGTCGCCGACGCCGGCCCTTCAATACAGGATGAGCAATGTTTGACATTTCCCGCGCTCCTCTGTCGGCTGACACCGTGCGACCACAGGAATCCTGAACTTTTTCTGTCCAGGAGAGCAAATGTCACCAGTCGAGGCGACCGCGTGGACCCTGCAGTCTGGTTTGTCTGGTCGGGCTCCGTGTGCTCGTTAAAGATGCATCAGTTGACTGGTGGTGACTATGAAAATAATTTGATGCCAAAGTTCAAATGGAGTATAAAGCAAAGATGAAGACCAAAGGCAGGTTTGGGTTCAGGAGTAGTTCACTGAGTCTGAGTCCTGCTGTCAAAGTTATTTGTAGCCTCTCAGGGCTCCAGGCTAACTTTTTACTTTGGTTACTTTAGGTGCACCCACATGTAATCTCTGCGGAAGATGTTGGGTCAGGATTAGGGGGGGGGGGGGGGGGTGGGGGGGGGGGGGGGGGGGGGAGGATGATGTCTTTTGTGACGGAAAAACAACCAAGAAATTCTCTGAATTATCGGTGTGTTTTAAGGCTGTGATGTTGCTCTCGGCGGGGAGAACTTATTTCTAGTAGGCATTTCTTCCACCCACCAACATTCAGCGAGGAAGAATATCAAAGTCGGAGCCAATCGGAGGCAGAGATTTGTAGGAAAAAAACAAAAGCCCTGAACTCGACCCCATCATACACCTGTGTGATGAACTGGAACACTGACTCTGAGCCAGATCCCATGTGGCAAAATAGGAGCAAATCCCTGCAGCCCGACTCCCAAAATCTGGTGGCAAAAAGCAGAAGAGTGGAGGCTGTTAACTGGAGGAGCAGATGGAGGCCCATGTTTTTGGAAAGACACGTTCAACTGTCACATATTGGTGTCATTTTTGGCGTGTCCGCATCCTTTTGGCTGTAATTTAACAAAAATGGCAATCTGAATGGTTTGATCGTCGCTCTTTGGTAATGAATAAGAAAAAAGGGAGAGGGGAGATTAAAGACTGGGGGGGGCACATTGGTTTGTCTCTCTAACGTTGAACACGTCCATGTACACCCGATCAAAACCAGCACTGGTTAACTGAGAGATCTTATGTAGCTCATTAACGCATTTGCACTCCCGCGGGGCCACTTACACCTCAGTAAATATTTTCATTCGTGGGGCTGCAATGTGTTTGGACTAAAATGTCGGCCAAGCGCCTCGAAATATCTTCATTTCGATTAGGAAACTACCTTCCTGTCTGACGGGGGCCGCGATTTGTGTCCTGTTACGCAACAACACGGTACAGCACTTTGAGTGGTTTTGTTCAAGGTTATTAATTAACGATTGTAATAATCGGGATGCCTCGGTTGGCCCTCTTGACTAATGTGTGCGTGTATCTCCTAATTACAGGTCCACCCCGGGCATCTGAAACCCTACCCGCCCCCAAACCGCCCCGCGCTGTCGGCCCCGCCGCGCTTCCCCTTGCAGCCAGCGTTTTATTATTCTTGACAGAGTTCAACGAACACATCTGGTCAGAGGATAAGAGGGGATGGAGGAATGGTGCCAAGAGGCGGAGAGGTGAGCGGGGGTGACAGTGGGGAGGGGTCTGGGCCGGGGCAGGACGAGGGCCTACAACCATCCATCATCCTAACCGTCCCCTCATGAGGAATGATATCTCCTTCAACTCCCCCCCCCCCCCCCCCCCCCCCCCCCGAAAGAGGGTGGAGGGGATCTGGCTGTAGGGGATTGTTGTTTACTTTTAGGTGTTTGGATTCACAGTAGGGCTTCAACTGGTTATTATTTAATTAACAATGAGTCCATTGCAGGACTGTCCTCCCAGTTGTTCAAATTACTTTAAAAAAACAACAACAACAACAACAACATATGTTTACATTTAAGTGACAAAGTTGAATGAATTATCTCTTGTGCACACTCGTGCACGAGGTCGTCATGCAGCCACAGAGATTTGTTCGGAGCTGTTGGACAGAAGGTCCGACTTCAATATGGAAAACCCTCGTTTGTTGAAAGAAAAACAGGGAAAAGGTCACCACTGGTTTCTTTTGACCTCGGCCGCATCTTGACCACATTGTTCTCTCAACCTTTGCCGACGAAGCCTCCCTAACTAACCTTATGGCAAAGTAACTATTTCAACCCCAAACTTAATTTTCCCCTAATCCTATATTCCTAAAATCATAACCAAACCTTAACCACAGCTGTCATAAAAGATGAATCATCGTTTTGCTCCAGTTACTCTCGGTGTCTAGCGGTCCATGGCATTGATAACTTTTGATTGTAATGCGATTACTTTTCTTCAGTACACTGAACAATCCGAGTGATGCTTTGGGACTTTCGCAATGTGGCTGTCGATGTGTCTGCTACCTGGCTGCCGGTTTGATGGATGGTTCGTATCATTTCTCGTTGTGTTCAGTGGACAGACTGCTGTGGGGGGCGGGACAGGAGGTGACGAGGGGAGGGGCAGTTAGCCTCGGACAAAAAAATAGAGAAATGTGCTTCTCCGTTACTGAAAAGTTGCCTTCTTAGCTGCCAGCTAGCCACTGGGAGCTTGGTGCCTGTGTTCGGTCTGCAAGCCGAGGACTTCTCTGGAGTCCTGTATGTGCTCAGTAACATTGGCTTAGCCCCAGTTTAGCTTAGCTTCAGTTTAGATTAGCCCCAGTTTAGCTTAGCCTCAGTTTATCTTAGCCCCAGTTTAGCATAGCTTCAGTTTAGCTTAGCCCCATATTAGTTTAGCCCCAGATTATTTTAGCCCCAGTTTATTTTAGCTTCAGTTTAGTTTAGCTTCAGTTAATCTTAGCTTCAGAGTTGTTTGTTTAAATTAATTGCATTACTCTTGCTGTTGATTGTTCTCAAAGGAATACGTATTTTCTTGTTTAGTTTGGACGACCTGTTGGCCAATATGATAACTAGGACACCTTTTTTTCTGTTTTTTGAGGAATATAAACCCTTAAAAACCCTGTTTTCATCTGAAAAAAGAATAAGACAAACTTCTTAAAATGTTCAAAACATTGTGTAAGAACTTTGGTTAAAATACACCCTAAAAAGCCAAACTATGATATTAATCACAAAATATTTCACTAAAAACTGAAGATTCTGACTAAGCATATGTTAACTTTTAGTACTGGAGGAAGAGAGCTGCAACTAGCAATTATCTTCATCATAATCAATCAATCTGTTTTTACTCAATTATTCATATTTTCACTTCCAGAGAAAACTAGCTGATGGTGCATCTGAGCAGCCAAAGCAGCGCTCAATAAGCGTTGTTTCCTCCACGCAAGGTGTCATAGTTCAATGTTAACCTGTCATGTAGACTACCCCTGAGTGATGGCGTATTTGGGAGGGGGGGGGGGGGTCCCCTGCAGCTACCACAGGGAGGCGCACACAAGCTGCTGGACAGTGCAGAGACCTCCCCTTCAGGTCCAGCCCCCCCCCTGCCCTCTCTACCCTGCCAGGGGAGGCCGAGGTGGGCCGGGCCCTTGGCCTTCTCCCTCAATGTGGGGAAGCGGGGGCATCGGAGAGGCCGTGCTTACGTCCATGAATCGCCACACATCGTGTCACCATGGACACGCCCACGCACATATGAAAGAGTTATGAAAGCGATGTCTGACAAGATAGCGGAGAACTGCTACTGTCCTCTTTAGGGCTGCAATCTAAACTATTTTTGACATCAACAATTAGTTATTCTTCCACTCAAACAATGTCAGATTACTGAGTTTGAATGGAGAGCTGTTGTGATGAGATGATTATGTCTTGGTATCTGTGCAACATTTAGTTTGAAATGTGTTGCAGAAGTTTTATTTCTCCATGTGGAAAGGATTTGTTTGATTTGTTTAGTGATTTTTCTCTCCGTGTCCTCTTATTCACGTGCTGATATTGAATTTACCTAACTGAGCAGTTGTTAACCGCAAAAAAAAAGAAGAGTCAGGCCTTGTTCTAGTTTTGACACACACACACACACACGCACACACACACACACACACACACACACACACACACACACACACACACACACACACACACACTGTGCGGATCATGACAGTGGGGCTCCAGCTTTCCATTCTGGCCTTAAACTCCGCTTCCTAATTTGGCCAATATGCAGGTAATACGTGGGGTCGCAACATCTCAATTATCACACCTCCTGTCAGAGGCTCCCCATCCTCCGCTCGCCGCTACCTTCCCCTCCAACATGCCTTCACCCCCTGCCCTCGCCCCTCCCGCAGTGACTTTTATTGCTTCATTAGTATGCTCCACATGCTCCGCCGCACACCCACGCTCTGCGAGCCTCCAAACCCTAACAACGTTTGGCAGATCAGTGTGTGATGAGGGGATGATGAGGGACTCTATCTGCTAAAAGCCCACCTACCTGGCGCCGTGGCCCATTTTTGTCTGAGTGCGCGCCCGAACCCGGTGATGCGGAAGGTAAGGGGAAACAGCTGGGCGAGCCGGTGTGAAGGGTTTTCTGGGTGTCAACGCCTGAAATCTCGCAGCAGATGAGATGCCCTGCCTAGGACTCTGTGTCTTCTGATGGCAATTCTTATAGCACCTTTTGGCACCAATACTTTAGTTTGAGGAATAGGTGTTCTTTACAAAACGCCTGTATAAATGTGTAAAGAAAATGATGCGCTTCATGGTTTGAAGACTCAATTCAGTGTGAACAAAATAGAGCTTCAATTATGAGTTGTAACAAGCTGATACACAGTGCATGAGGGTCTGATGGTCGTTGTGGAATAAGGGGAGATAAAATGGTGAAATTGTATTTTCAGTGGTTATTTAATGTTGCCTTAACGGAAGCAACCACACATCTTAACCTGTGGCCTGTGAAGGAAAAATAGCAACGCTATGACAATTCCCACATTTGACAGTGTCTGATAGGACCCGCAGCAGACACATTAGTACATCCGTACTGTCGTGAAATATTGATGTCGGGTGCTCGCCCCCACACCTGCCACAGATCTCACCTGACACGGATCACTCACCTGCTCTCCTGCAGCGTTGTCTGATTTCTGTGTAAAATACCTGTTGGGATGCATTTTCTGTCACAACCATCCATCCTACAGCTAAGCAGGTATGTCCAAGTTGTGTTTAGTGTGTGTGTGTGTGTGTGTGTGTGTGTGTGTGTGTGTGTATAGGTGTTCAGCGTGGAGAATAAGACCCCAGAAAATGCTCATTAGAGTTGACCTTGGCACTTGGAGCCTGCGTTTGATGGATCGGGTACAGGGCCAAACAAGCCCCCAGGGAGCCATGATCTTATCTCTTATTGTACACACACACCTCCCCACCCCCTCCTCCCCCGTTGACCCTGCCCCCGCTCCTTGCTCACTCACACTCCTCTGCTCTACACGCATCACAGGCGGAATAAATCTGTGTCTGACACCACAGGAAAAAAAAAAAAGAGATAGGGGAGGAGTGGGGAGGCCTGAGGGAGTAAAGGAGAGAGTGCTTGAAGAGAGATGGAGGGGGGGGGGGGGGGGGGGGGGGGGGGGGGGGGGGGGGGGGGGGGGGGGGGGGGGGGGCGAGGGCGACAGGAGGAGAGAAAAAAAAACACACACAGAGAGGGCCAAGGAAAACCAATAGCTCACTGAGGTGTCATTACCTACATAAGTCAGATGTGTGTGTCTGTGTGTGTGTTTAAAACAAAAAATAGAAAAAGAAAGAAAGAAAAACCTGCTAGGCCCACTGAGTGTTAAAGGGAAACTGAGGAAATTGGCTGAGTGGGGGAGGAAGGGAGGAGGGAAGAGGGGTGAGGATCAGTGGATGATGAGTCTGAGATGAAAGGGGAGACTCTCAGGTGTCTCTGTAGCGCGTTAACAGTTTGTTCTGTTCCTTTTACCTGTCCTTCTCCACAACACACACACACACACATATAAATATATATATATATATATATATATATATATATATCAACAAAAATACAAACACACACACACACACACACACACACACTATTGCCACTGCCACCCTCGTGCCCCCCCTGCTCCCAACCAGGGGACACACACCAAACACACAAAGAGACATGAGGCAACATCCACCTCCAGGATGGTAAAGTTTCTCTCCCAGCCACCCAGCATCCCCATATTCACAGGGGTGGCATCACAGGCTTGTGGGCTCTTTGAGTTCTCTTCTTCTGCTGCTGCGCTTCGGGGAGAAAGTGACACTCTGAAGTCTTAATTGAGGTTTACCTGGTGTGTGTGTGTGTGTGTGTGTTTTCTTCTTCTCCCCCCCTTCAGTGTTGTTGTGTGTTAAAGTGCGGTTAAACTTTATAATCAAGCCTACAGGGTGTGAAGCGAGGAGAGCGAGGAGCGTGTGATGACATTACAAACACGGTTGTTTACCGGGTTGCTAGCAGCAGCAGCTAGCTCGCTACCTGCACCTAGCGTACAACAACAACAACAACACAAAACTCTGCCACATTCTAACTGTCAGTCAACAGCCCTCTAAACAAACCTCTTAGTGTTCCCAGAAAAGGGAATTTGAGTCGAATGCAACTATTTACTGAATCTTGGGGCTTCCTCTCTTTTCTCTTTGCACTCCGTCCCCCTTACCTCGCTCCTGTCTGTCAGTCTGTCTGTGCAGAGAGAGGGAGGGACTGAGAGACTGATGTCTCAGCTCCTCCAGGATCCCACCAGGAACGCCTTCTGACAGTTGCAGGAGCAGCAGGATACAGCGCAAAGATGTTGCTGTAATTGCACCTGGTTGCGTCATGAAAAAGTAATAATTTGCTGTCAAGGACGTCAAGGTGTCAGCGTTCGGCAGGAGTTGATAAGGTATTGACTGCCTCCAGAGTGCTCACTCACTCACTCTCGCTCATACTCCTTTTATAAAGTTGACTCCCAGAGAAAGAGGGAGACAGCAGAGGTTGGGGAACAGGGGAGAGGAAGAGGGAAGCAAAAGGGAAGGGAGGGAGATTTCAAAGAAAGGAGAGAAAAAAAAGGACGAAAGGAGAGGGAAATGAGCAAACGGAAAAATAGGCTAAAGACAGTCAATCCGCATGCTCTGAGCTCCGAGACATTAATTGCACTCTCTTTGCTACTTCGCGAGCCCTGTTCATTTATAATGCATGCACAGATTGTCTTAAATTATACATAGGCGATCAACAGGCTAAAGCAGCGTGCCGTGCTCCCCGCAAGTTGAATAATACACAATTACCACCTGGCTCACTCTTCTATTCACTTTGATTACTGTCGCGCGGGTCGCGACTCGCCACTCTTTGTCACTCACAGGCAGGAAAGAGAGCGGGAAAGAACCTGCGACTTCTTGTCGCGTGGCGGACCCCGCCGCTTCCGAGTGACCCCCCCCCCCCCCCCTCTCATAGAGAACACAAAGCCTCATGGGAAGGTGGACCTCCTCAGCTGAAGGCGAACACGCAGGTGTCTGGTGAACGATTGTGTGTCATTTGAGCGGCGTCGAGTCGGGGTCAAGACCCCGAAATCAAAGAGTGTGATAATGTATGGCAGCGGCACCAATGAGGGCACGTACACTGAGGAATCGCTCACTTCTGCATTTCAGAGTGCTCTTATTTTGAAAGACTCTGCAGGGCTAGGTGAAGTTTAAAATGTTTTTTTACTAATTGTAATATAAACACCAAATAAATATGTATTACGATACCTTGGATTGAGAAATAAATGTTTAATGCATGAAAGAACTTCAACAAAAGAAGTTCTAAAAAGCAGCAGTACGCATACCTTAAAAATTCATTACAATAAGATTTATATCTAGAACTATCTGATCAAAGAATAAGAGATAAAGATAAGGTATTGTAGTGAGCATTTCATTATTTATGCACTAGACAGTTTAAGATACTGGCTGCTACAAATAAAACTATTGCGTTTCGATCCCCGGCCCAGCTCAGGCGTGCAGTGTGTGTACCAACAACTACCAACAAAGACAAACCGATGGCCATCTGACTGTATGTTCTGATCCTACTGCACGTGAGAGGGAATAACTTCTGAGTAATCTCTAATTTGAACTCCAGAGTGCACAAAGAGGCCATCTCACCGCCACCAGGAATCTGATTGGAAAGTGTTTTCACAAGCTCAGAATACAAATTGGAAGAAAAAAAATACCGATTTATAAAGTTGCTCTTGGCAATGTAAACTTTTGCATAACCTTTGTGTGTTGATGTCAGCCTGTCTTCAGCTTTTAGAGTCAAGAAAAAGGCTGAGGCAAAAGGTAAAGAGAAACTGAAGGCAATGGGTGAAGAGACGAGCTCCAGTCCGAGAGCTCTTTCACTTTCTTTACAGACATTTGTGAAATCGTCATTTGGAAAAAACTTTAAAAAAAAAAAAACTTGTATTGTTGACGAATGCAGCATCTTGTGAAATTCAGGGTCAGTTAAACACTTTCTTTTTGGCGTTCTGGTGCATTTCAGCTCCAAAAGCCTGCACACAGTGTCACCAATTACCTCTCACACCAATTCAGGTCAAGAGACGCCCACTAAGCGGGACCCTCCGGTGATGAAAAATAAAGCTGCAGTTCCTCAAGCGGCCACTTGAGGCTGGCCCCAAAAGCAGGTCATTCTCCATAGACCTTCATGTTAGAATACCCAATTTTACAGCAGAAATACAGTCGGGTACAAAAAATTGGTTTG
The DNA here is from genome assembly GCF_009769545.1 of Cyclopterus lumpus. Classification (NCBI taxonomy): domain Eukaryota; kingdom Metazoa; phylum Chordata; class Actinopteri; order Perciformes; family Cyclopteridae; genus Cyclopterus; species Cyclopterus lumpus. The sequence continues at coordinate 16,057,877 of NC_046977.1, forward strand.
GGTACAGGGGACACATTTTTATACAACTCGCACTTTTGAAATGTATTAAGACTTAAAGTTAAAGCATAATTGTGTGGCCGCTTTGAGTGACAGTTGGGTGTTGTTTCAGGTAACTCGCTGCTAGCTTTTTCCTCTGCTGCATCGCCGAGGCCTCAGCTTCATCTTTGGTTATTTTTTGGATCGGACGGTAGTTGGGCTCGTCCCTGTCAAGATGGCGACGGCCCGCCAGAAACCGGTGTGTGATGCCAGGGAGACCACGTCCATATCTTATACAGTCTCTGAATGACACCCAAGGGGCAGCGGGCACGTCAGGGCACTTCATCAGCAGCCGTTAACAGGCGCTGGCATGCCGGCCGGTGGCTACTGCAGCCTTCATCGACAGGACAATCTCTCTCCAACCATTATTCCACCCAGCTGCTGTGTGATCTTTGGTCGGGGAAAGGCCCTCTGATGTGGAATGGAGCCGCGAGCTCAAGCTTTGATATCCAACTTCCACCTATCCTCTTGATGTCGCCCCGGCCATATTATTGTGAGCGCGAGATAGGTTGACGATAGTGCGTTTGACAGTTATTAACATGCAACACACAGCATCCACATGTGTGAGAGGAAAAACACCTGCTTCAATATTTGCCTTTTGAATGCTCCACCCTGGTTTAGCATAAGGGGAATGCCCCCCCCCCGCGCTTCAAAGCTGGGGTGACGTAAGCTAAAAGCCCTTTCTGAGCGTCAAGCGAAAGCCACCAATACAGCAATGCAGTGGTTATCTGTCCTCATTGTTGCTTAATGAACCGTCAATGGAGCAGCTTGGACCAGCTTATAGACTTCTCATTGTTGCACAGGAGCTCCCAGGGTTGATGGATTCAGCGTCAAGGGTCAGGATTTGCGGAGCTCGAGGCACAATCCTTCGGATATTTCCCAGAGATCTAAAAGCCAGTTAATCAGCTCTCCCTTCATGATCTCCCTGGCTGTTCATCTTCCCATGGACGCGTTCTATCAGTCTTTTTACCACCAGCCTCCTCGCGCTTTCTGCGCCTTTCTTCTGCCGTGTTTGTGTTTGGGATTTGCACCAAGTGGCCCCCAGATCAGTTGCCCTGACCCCGGCTTGGCAGAGAATGGTTTGGGTCTTAGCCGCAGCCTCTCTTACATTTTAATCACAGCTCTGGGTTTTTTTCTGTCACCGCCACACACACAGACACACACACACACACACACACCGTACCTTTTTTTCCCTTCCGCCTTGGCGAAAATGATCCTCACAGTAGACGCTATGATGATTCTCTTTAACCTGCACTACTAAACTGCGGCGGAGATAAACTCATCTCTCGCAGCGCCTCCTGTAATTAAGCCACGCTGTCTTTATTTCTCTTGGATCACCTTGCATTAAAAATTTCCCCCTGGATACCTCCCTCCTTCCAACTGCATTGCCCCCCCCCCCCCCCCCCCCCCCCCCCCCCCCCCACACACACACACACACACACACTTCTTGCTCAGTTTGTCAGCTGAAGTGATTGCCTCTCTTTCCCGCCCCCTCGGTGGCATTTAACTATACTCATTTGCATGCCCTCGCTGTGCGGCCTGTGGGCCGTCGAGATTGATCAACAATGAGATTGATCAACAATGTGTTTTATTACACGCCAGTCATAAGGGCTGGTTATTGACGACACGCCACGTACGTGCGTTGCGTGTGGCGGCGGGTGATCACGTCGTGTTGCGTTGTGACGCGTTTGCAGAACAAAAAGCACACGGAGCTCGTGCTTCGCATGCAGATTTTACACTTTACAAACATAATATGCATACCTGCACACTTGAGACCTGGTTAAGAGGCATTGAAAACACACACACATACACACACACACACACACACACACACACACACACACAAACACACACATCTTCTTGGACTCTGCACCCCGCGGGAGTTGATGCCTGTGCATTCCCGCTCGGCGAAGCCCGCGTCTACGGCTGGTATTTTAGCGTAGCCTAAGCCTTCATCTCCTCATATTACATCCTGAGTTGACAGATATTAATATGCAAAATGGCAGGATGCTGAACAAAATGCTGATAATTAAGCGAAGATGTTCAGGGTAGAATCGCTGCTTAAGGGTGTGCACGTGGGACCCAGCACATGGTAAGCCATATGCCTCTGCGCGGTAAGCGCTATCCTTCAGGGGGGGGGGGGGGGGCTGTCTCCACACAGGCACTGTACAAATGGAGCCTGGGACACTTGAACTGTATCCTTATCTCACTTTTATAGAGTCGTCAGAGGAGAAAGAGGATGTCCTCGCTCGGGTTTTGTCGGGGGAACAAGATGTCACTTTATGTGACACCCAACGCAGGGGTCAAAGGTCGGCGGGATCTCCTCTCTCTCTGACGTGGCGTCGTGTTATATTTCATAAGGGCGCATCTCCCTTCCACCAGGTTGGCTGCCTTACCCACCAGCTCCTTCCTCCCTCCCCTCCCTCCCCTCCCGCCTTCCCTCCCCCGGCTGATCTCTCCCTCCATCCCCAAGAGGGGGTGAGGGAAGTGGGGAGGATTTTCGTGCTGCCGGGGGCGACAGGCTCTCTGTGCCATCCACTTACACAAACGGCAGGATCAGCGCTCCACACAAGAATAATTAGAAGATAATGGGTAGTAATGCGGCCCGATCTGTCCCGATTATCTCCTGGCACCGACCGGCACAGCGCCATCTGGTGCCAGATCTCGGGGCAGCGGCTGCTCTGCCACATGAAAAGAAGGTGGGCTTAGGCTTAATCTCGCACCCCATTCTGTTATTGACTGTCTGTATGGTGCTGTACTCAAAAGTGAGCGCGCGTGTGTGCATGTGTGTCAGTCTGTGTCTGCCCCTCCGAGACGGTCGATACATATCAGAGGGAAAAAGTGAGATTGCATTTATATTACATGTATAGGTGACAGCCGGTGTTGCTGCGTGTCTTGGTGATCGACAGTGAAGCGGAGTGTTGCTGAGAGCCCGGTGTGAGTTTCCGCAGAGCTGAAACATGGACAAGTGTCTGTCACGCTGGGCTCTCTCTCAGCTTAACTCCCACCCTGCGTCTCCTTAAACAGGCTCTCTCCCACAGCTCCGGGCCAATTCAATATGACAGTCCATTGTGTGGCCAGTGTGGCCCCGAGGTTTAGTGCGTTAAGGCCCTTTGTGATCCGTGTTTACAGACGCTTTACGTTCCCGGCAGAATTCAAAAAGCCCTCGCTCACCCAACACCTTTTGCACAAAAACCAAACGGCCTAATTCGCCTAATGCCCCGGCTATTATCCGTTAGAATGAACGGAGGCGCGCTGCTTTATCAAATGATCCCGTCACGTATTTCACAGACACTCGGTTCCATTTAGGGGAAGTTGTGGTTTTCACACAGCGAGCATGGATCCACTCCTGTCTGTGTGAGGAGAGCGGCGCTCTGCATCAGTATGTTCTCTAAGTGTCAGACGTCAAACATCCGTCTGGCTGATGGTAGAATGAGTAGCCAGAGACCGACAGTTACAGTGATCAATAACTATTTCTTCCTATTTTATCATTGGAAATTGTATATCTTTTGTGTCGACAGATTTGAAGATGACACCTTGGGCTGTGAGAAATAGTGGTTATATATATGAAATAAGTATGTTTTCAGGAATTGTGTCATGGCTGGTGGTGCAACAATAGACAATAGCATTAACAACAATCAACAACAATCAACAGAGTGCAAGAATTAAGAATATAAATATAAAATAAAGTGCACAGACAGGCAGGTTTCAGGCATTAGTCAATAAAGACATTATTTGGAAGTTGAGGCCTCGAATTCTGAAGCTGTTCTATTCAAATTGTCCGTCTGACAACATGAGATATACGTCACACTATGACCATTAGAATTGTTTTATATATTTTATTATGTACTCCATTCAATAGTTAAAAAGATCCTGTAAAGAATTCATTTACATATATATTTACCAACTGAATACACAGAATACATGTTATGTTACTCTGTATATAATGTAATATGATGGACATGTGTTCTTGACCTATTGGGATATATAAGTAAATATATAAGTAAATGGAGATACTTACTTTCTAGCATTTCTGAGCTTCTTGTTCAAATGGTGCCCAATATTATATGTAATATGCCGTATATTGCAAAAATGTTATATATTCACGCATTCAATTATGTAATGTAGATGTGCCTGCTGCTAGCATTTATAAATTATAATAATAATATGCTTCTTCATTATTATTAAATTATTCTTCGATTGTCATCAATTTGGCATACTAGATTATTTTTGAATATTTATGATAATCTTTATCTTATTAAAATAAGGTCCATTTTGTGGAGCTCTGAATCCTGTCATGTGATTTTCATCATCAGCAGGAGTTTCCCTGTTTGACGTTGATATTTATAAATGTTAAAATTGAAGGGCTGCATGTTTCAGTTGAATGTTAATAAAAGTTGATATCACATTGGGTAAAAACATATATGGCTGGCAGGTCACCCCACTGCCGCCCCAAACAGACACAATAACAAGAGTTTGGACGTCAGCACACACTTTTCTGTAACATGGCACCTTTTCAGATTTCCCTGATGGAACCCAGTCTGCTGCAGTTTTTATAGGTGCAGTTCTGTTTAGAGTTAACTGCCAGCTACCAGTATCACCCCCCCCCCACACACACACCTCCCCCTCCGCCCCCCTTCCTCCCACAGTCCCTCTAATTTGTTCTCCGTACACAACCTTTGCTGTTTATTGAGATGCTAACTCTCTTTATGAGCACCTAATCCCGGGGCAGGGGGGATAATTTATGAAGCATTTACATGAAGAAGCCCAGCTAATTGGAAGCATGTGTCTGGGTAAGCCTCTCCAACTCAGACACACCGCAGATGAGCAGGCCAGGATTCTCGCCGCCAGTCGCGACGTAACGTCTTAATCACCATTTCATCTCAAAATCGAAATTATTCCAAGGCCGCGCTAGCCGTCCAGGTCGTGAAGCGCGCGTCGAAGCGGCGCCATATGTCAAAGAAGCCAAGCCACTGGCACAGAGCTGTCTATTGTTTGCCTGGACACGTACGGAGGCAGCATTTTTCTCAGGCTAACTGACCCATCAGCACAGGAGCGAGCCGGTCGGAGAGGCACTCAGCGCTGCCTCTCGAGGCCTGACCCCCAGTCTGCTACGTCCAAGGGGAGGTCGGAGGTCAGAGAAGGCAGGTCTTTGCCAGCCAGCCAAGAGGGCACTGGCCATTTTGATGGCGGATGACACCTCGATTCTTTATTTACTGCACCCCAGCATCGTATAACTATTTTCTCTCCGAAAACCCCGCCTTCCACAAAACACCCCCAATCCTCATTTGCATCAGGTCGTTTGTTATGACTTTATGATTATATATGGGGCTTTGTCTGGCTGTGCATGTACCTTCACCACTCCCAGCTGGTCCCCATTAATAACCGGGCCCCGGTGTAGACAGAGCTGGAGAGGTGGAGGAGCTTGTTAGCGTCATAGCCAAGCGCAGGGGCTCAGCATGTGAGAGTGGAAGGGCCGACAGAGCAGGAGGGAGATGTACAGTACACACACACACACACACACACACACACACACACACACAGTCACCTGGAGTATCCTCTCACACGCCAACCACAAATTTGAAGTACATGACATGGTGTCCAGCATTTGTCCTAGCAATTGCACAAAGCCATCATGGCGTATTTGTGTGAAACTACATGTGTAAATGTGTCAGTCTGCTGCTGTTTGTGTGTTTGTGTTTGTGTGTGTGTTTGTGTGTGTGTGTGTGTGTGTGTGTGTGTGTGTGTGTGTGTGTGTGTGTGTGTGTGTGTGGGCCACTGGGCATGTGTTGGGGTGAAAGCATAATGAGGCCGACTGGACAGAGTGGGCTGCCATGCAGACGGGCTCCATTGTGGGTCCCAAACGGCGGCAGAAGCCCCTAAAAATCTGCGTCCCGTGATCTACGCTCCAGGAGTCGGTTTGGGAATAAAGGCGTGGAAATAGGATTTATTTAGCACGCCTCATCAAAAGGGAATTAGCAGGGGTTTGGGGAGGGAAGACGGGGCTCTGTGTAGAGCTAGGATGAATGGCGGGATCATCTCTGTAATCCTGCCCCCCCACGACCCCCCTCTTTTCTCTCCCTGCACCCAAGAAAAAGAAGAGAATCACCCACATTAGCTCTAAAGGTGCCTTCTGTAGCCGCACCCCGAAACCTCAAACCAGTGATCCTAAAAAGAGATTTAGTTGTGTAAGATCTTAGCAGGTGAGCACCCGGATCCTTTCTTCCTCTCTCCCACCCATCTCCATCTTTTAATTCCTTCCCCTCCCTTCAAAACATGGCCGCGGAGCTGTCAGCCTCGATGATGGCGAGGCTGACGGCAGAGAGCTGGCGCGTCAACATGCAACAAACAACGAGCGAGCGTGTAAACTAAAGCAAACAAAGCCCCTCTCCGCTCCTCCAAAGGCAGGATCCCTCCCACCTGCCACCCCGCGCCGCTGATGAAACATACAGTAACACAGAACAGCCATTAAATGGGCGAGCGGTAAAAGGGAGTTGTACAATGTGAGGGGGGCTTGTTGTGGCACACACACACACACACACACTCACACACACACACACACACACACACACACACACACACACACACACACACAGGCCTGTTCATTATCATCCCTGCTCGTGTTTGTGTTTTCCGACTCCTCAGCCATGGCGGCTGGGTGCATCGTGGGGGATTTGTTACCTGAGAAAACGGTGACAGGCTAAAGGGCGCTTGACTGGCAAATCTCTGTCAAATGAGGCGATAAAAAAAAGTTTTGCTCAAGTTGCAGCAAATCTCATCAACATTCCTCCCGGTATTTATATAATCCGATTTGGTTCTGCGGGGGTGGGGGGGGGGTGGGGGGGGGGGGGGGGTGGGGGGGGGGGGGGGGGGGGGGGGGAATCAATAATTGACAGGGAGCTCAATTTCCAGGAGTTGGAACAATATGAGGTGTAACTATCCATTTTTGAAATGTCGCAGAAAAAAACTGCATCTGAAGTCATTCTTCTTGTGTTTTCTGGTCAATCTCTCAGTTTCTCCCGTTTAAAAAAAAAACTACTAAGGCTTAAATGAGGTTAAAGTCCACGCATTTACACAAATGAAGTTTTAATTGTGGTAAAATATGCAATGTATTAATCTACATTTGTCTGCTCCCATGGGCTCATCTCGCTCCTGCTCTGCGTCTCCCTCCTCCTCCTCCTCCTCCTCCTCCTCCTCCTCCTCCTCTTCGTCTCAGGAGCAGGGCTGATATAATGGGCTTGGCCAGAATAAGCAGTTCTGCCGTGCCCGTATATATATATCTGCGGCCGGGTAATTCCAGCTCAGTTTATGTGTCCTGGAGGCTGCGCCGGGCCCCGGCAGACCCATAGCTCCTTTATGTAACACCCAGGAGAGTCTGCCCCCCTGCACAGGTACAGGCCTGGGAGAAACAAACACCATCAGTAACCTGTCTGCTGTACACAGGGCTGCTGGGGCCACCTTCACCCCTCCTCCTGCTCTTCCTCCTCCAATGCATCCATCCCCTCTTTTCTCTTTTCTCTCTCTCTCTGCACCCCGCAACCTAATCATTGCCGGCCCCCATTCCCATGATTTATCGCCTCGCGCGCCGCTGAAAACCAATAGATCAGGCTTGCGGCGGGGGGCCTGTGAGGCAGAGAGGTACATGGGATGGGAATGGTGGCGGGCACGGGGGGGGGGATGGGAGGGGACCAGGAGAAAAACCCACCTATGATGAAGTGCTCTGTGACGCAAAGGAAAAGCAACAGCAACATTACAGCTCGCAGTCGGCGTCCTGCCGTCCCCCTGAGCACATTCCTCTTCCTGCCTTTACTCCATCTCTCTGCAGCCCCCCCTCCAGTGTCCTCCTCCGTGTCTCTGTTGCTCTCATCTTTTTTCTTTATGAATCGCTTCCTCCCCTGTTGCAGCTTTTCCCTGTTACTCCACACGGACTGAATTTCAAACATTAGCACAGCGATAATTCCCACAATTAGCTTGGACCCGCTGGCTCGGTGAAGCGCTCAGGTGGAACGTGGCCGTAGCGCAGGATGTGTTTTAGAAGTGACGAGTGCGACTTCCCCCGATCACTCTCGTCTGTCGGGAGACGAGGACGACGTAGTTTGACGTTTTAAAAGAGGCCCAGAGGCGGCAGAGGGAGGAGGCCCGGGTAGTTTGACAGGTCAGCAAAACGTCGACCACTGATCACCTCCTGTTTCCTACCGACAGTGAAAGTTTGCTTCTTTTCACCACTACCGCTGTCGTTTCCTTACCTTAACCAAGTCCTTTCCTTTGCCCCATCCTAACCACACCTCAACCAGACTGGTGTCCTTCTGGAGGGCAGTTGCAAACGGCGTCGGTTGGAGATGTTCAGACGTCAGACTACGTTATATGAAGGCTCTGTTTTTAACTTAACACTGATTAAGCACATACATTTTAGTTTGATTTTGAGAATAAATGATGACACAAATGAAGCATGTGAAGTAAAATGACCACTGAGGCTTCGGTTCCCACTGAGGAGACGAGTCATGTAGTCAGACAAAAGCGTCCACGTGAAACAAACAGAACGGTGGTAGTTCCATCTCTTTCTCTTCAGCTTTGAGGTTTGTCCGTCGCTCTATTAACATAATATAATATTGTGGCACATTCTTTTTCTGAAATGGCTGAAAAGCACTCAACTGGAGAATTGACAGGACCTGCTTTTTAGCAGCTCAATGTGTCTACTCCTAATATTCGTATAACTGGATGGAAACGTGATTTCTTTATATTCTCCAAATTGATACTCGGCCCTTAACCAAGTCTTCATAAAACTGGAATCACTCTGTAACATACCCACCGTGTGTATGATAAATTGTAGAAGCTAAAACCCCAGTTTCCGACCCAAGAGCAAAAAGATCTGGACTTAGTTCTTGAAGTCAGCTGTTTGATGTAACTCTTCTCTTCCTGTTTGACCCTTGACCTTGACACAACCTCATCAGTAGCTGCCAGAGAAATTGTAAAAATGGGTTTTAAAATACAACTTTCAATGCTCAAACAAAAACATTGCTTTCCAAAGAATATTGTGTTCAGGACAAGTCAGTCGCGACATCAATTGTAAATGTGTTAATTAACAATATATTGCAATACAGAAATGGGCCTGTGTGCATTGGAGGTTGAAAACTAGAATTGACTCCCGAAAGGTTCATGTTTGCATACATTAGATGCACATGGCGTATTTAATTGCCGTGGCAACGATCACATTGGCCATCCATTAACCAGGTGGACTGTCAACAGCCCTTCTCCGGAAATGTAAATCAGTATGCAAGAAGATGCTTGAAATGTCCTGTGAGTTCGGGTTGTTTACCTTCATGACGACAACAGGATTCTATTATTAAAATGTTGGACTAATTTCACACAAGTAAGAATGGCGTAAATATTGCACATCACAAGTACAACCGACAGTCCAAAATGCCAATTTATTTTATTCACAGTAAGTACAAAATAAATAAAAAAATGAACACTTCAGAGGCTAAAACTAGTTAATGAGGGGCATTTTTGCTTGACTTCAATTATGAATGAATTATGTTGAACAAACGTGAAAAGAATAGAAGCTGGGTGAACTATACTCATTCAGAAACACCGTCAGACAAAAGTGTATCAATATTTATCACAATGGTTGTCCTTTTGATTTTTGATTCACCGACAACAATGTCACTTTAAACTGCAGCTTTTACAGAATAAATACACAAGACATACACAAATATGTTGGCCTATTATAGACCATCTCAATTTGTTTGTCGAAAATATGATGGTGTGTCGTCTCCACAGCAACGGTGGACGCGTGGCACACACAGCAGTAATAATAATAATCCCCGGCTATGGGAAAAGGTGCTCGGACTGGCTCAGGTACGGCCGAACACTTGACCTGCCGGCCACCTGGACTCTGCACATGGAGTCGGTCCTCAGAGAGAACACTTCATTACAAACATAGATTGGATTATGTCTTCCCAAACAGACTGACCGTGTCCAATCACTCTAGTGCGCCTTTGAATGAAGAATATTCACCTTATGTCTGGACTGGTGGGTTGGGGAAGGTTGACGCGCACACACACACACGCACGCACACACACACTCACACACACGCTGTGAGAGTGGCCCTCCTGGGGACTGGTACATGGAGCTGACAGGGAACAGAGGGGCATAAAAGAGGGGGGTGGAGGGGGGGGGGGAGCGAGGGAGCGAGGGAGCAAGGGAGAAAGAGAAATGTCTTTTAAATGACATCCCCATTGTGAGCCCGAGCAGGACGATGGCACTTTGCAAAACTGCTAACAATGAGCACAGGAGAAATCCCTTATCCTACAGGGGCCCGGCAGCATGCTCGCCATTACCATAGTCATTTAAATACAGTAATCTCATTTTCTGCCTCAGCCGAGGGGGCATGCTAAATTTCCCAGTGTGACGGAAGGAGGAGGAGGGAGGGGAGCGCACGGCGTCCAGGGCATGCAGGATTAGTGACTTCTCTCAATCTGTGTGCATGGCTGAGTTTGTGGGCTGCAGTGGTGGCACACTGCAGAAAAAACAAAAACATTTTTAACAATTTCCATCTATTAAGTCCTTAGAATCGAATCCTGCTTTATTACGAGTTGGGTCTTATTTGTGTATGGCCATCATGCTTTGGTTATAATTGCACTTGCATAACTCATTGCTAAGATGTGAGAATGCAATGACATAACTGAACAGAAATCAGACTCCTCAAACGTTTAAGGGAGAGAAAATAAAGGCAAACTTGTTTTTTAGTTAAATACTATTTGCCATGGAACGAAATACGACTGACGACATTTCTGTCACTCTTAAAAATCAACAGTTTTATGCTAAAATCTGGAACAGTCTTCCAGAAGATGTGAGACAGGCCTCAACTCTGACAATGTTTAAATCCAGGCTGAAAACAGTTCTATCGGACAACTGAAAGTATTTTATCTGCACACTTCGCTTTTAATATAATTAATGAATGATTATTTTAATGTTTTTATGGAATGATTTTATTGGCCTTTTTGTAATTTTATGTAGCTGTAAGGCACTTTGAATTGCCTTGTGTACGAATTGTGCTCTATAAATAAACTTGCCTTGCCTTGCCTATAAAACACCAGTTACCTCAGCCCAAGGTGACGTCCTCAAATGTCTTGGCTCAAAACCCAAAGACACTCAATTTACGTCCACGTAGAACAGAGAAAAGCAGCAAATCCTCACAGTGGGGAAGAAAGATCCACTGTTGACAAATAAATAACCACAACTGGCTTTTAGTCCCGAGGATGGATCAAGCTCCAGAAACATGGATATCCAACTCAATAGCATCTTTTTATGAGACGGTCTCTTCTCTTTTCTTTTTTCAGTCTCTCTCGATGTGAACAATATGGTTGAAGTTCCCCATTAATATTGTGATAATTGAATGTTGCATTAATTATTTCAGTGCCGACATCATGTGTTCAGTGTCGAGTGTTACACTGAAACCGGAGGATTTGAACTTTTAGGACTTTATTGACAAGAAATTCTTAGTGAGGATGGATAATTTTTTGCAGTTTGTGTGTGTGTGTGTGTGTGTGTGTGTGTGGGTGTGTGTGTGTGTGTGTGTGGGGGGGTGTGGGTGTGGGTGTGCGTGGGTGTAGCAGCAGCAGCAGCTTTGGGGATATCATATCAGATTGAACAACAAAAGGGGAGCGGGCGGGGGAGAAAAAGCTGTTTCCACATAAGCTGTTCTCATTCTTCTCCGCTTCCGGTCCAGTGGAACAGTTGATGAAGTTTAAATGAAGCAGAATTAGGAGATCAAGCAGACACAGGAGCCGGTGCTGATGGTATATGGCCCCCACCCCCACCCCCCCGCCTGCGTGTGGGGAAATCGAAACCGGGGGACAGCTGACCTGAATGAAATGAAGTGAAGGCGAGGGGGGGTGGGGGGCTGAGTGAGATAAGGGGATGAAGTATCCCCTAAATGTGATAATCTCCAATCACCTCTAACATCAATTCTGCCGAGGCCCGGGTTAATGAGCTCACAGCCGATCAAGCGTTATGCACTGCCCCCCCCCCCCCCCCCCCCATCCTCCCTTTCTCCCCCCTCGCTGTCGCTCTCATCATCACTGTTGTTCTTTTGATTTAATCCCTCTTACTTCAGCTGATTTGAGCAAGATGGGAGAGAGGAATGGAGGGAAGGGAAAAGCCTATTACCCAAGCTCCTCTGCTCTCAACTATCTAAATGCTAACGATGTGAGGGGGCGAGAGGGAGAGGGAGGGCAGGAGAGGAGAAGGAGAAGGAGAAGGAGGAAAATGATGATGGGAGGAAGACACCGGGGGGAAATGGGAAAGAGCGTGCGAGCGTGTTGGCAGGAGAGGACAAGATGCAGCGGAGGGGGGCTAATCTGTGGCTGCTCGGGGTCTCCGGGAGCAGTTTGGTTATTTTGAAAGCAGGTTAGCTGAGGAGAAAGCCCGGCGTCCCGTGTGCTGACCCTCCGCCCCCAGAGGTCAAAGCCCCCGGTCTTGCCTCTTTACTTCCACTCCAACAGTTATGACACACCAACATCCAACACCTCCTGTCCTTGTCTGTGCTTTTGTAACCCACTTTCACGTCTCTATTGATCAGAGCACGAGGCGAGCGCGTCCAAAGAATTACGTGTTGGCGGATGTGATTGGCCTCGGCTGGTGTAGTTGGTCGGAAAAGACCCGGGGTAAAAGCCGTGGGTCACCTTGAACTGAGAGTCATGCCGGTTTCGATCCGGTTCCCCCGGCGGCGCGCCGAGGGCCCAGGGATTGTTTCGTTATGAGTTCTCGCTCTGCCTCCTGAACAATTGTTTTCTTAGTTAGGCTTCTAGATACAGTACCCAGAGGCCCTGAAAACAACTGAGTAAATATTTGGCAATTGCTCGAGCTGAAAATGATGATTACGAGCCAAGGTTTGGCACGACCACGGGATGCCGTGTCTGCGCCACCGCGGTATTCAAGCCCGCCGCTTTAATTGGAACGACAAATTCTCCAAAGAGAGCAGGCGCGACCCATTGTCTCCCTTGTTTAATTTAGCTCTTTTGTGAACTTTGCAATTACCCGGCGGTAAGGTAGCGAGGCACCTGTGTGTGCCGCGGATTAATTGCCACCGCGAGTTCACACGCCGGCTCGGCTGATTTACATGGCGATGTGCGGGAGGGGAACACGCTCGCAACGTGCCACTCTTTCAACTGCGACAATCATTTTGATTTGTGTTTTATTTTTATTTTTTTCTTCTTCTTCTTTACACTCCCCCCCCCCCCCCCCCCCCCCCCCCCCACACACACACACACACACACACACACACACACACACACACACACACACACACACACGACTGCCTGGCACTCAGCATTTTCCCTTCATCTCGAATAACACAAGAACAATGGGAGGAATTTGCTCGAAAACACGCACGCACGCACGCGTTTCGGGGGCTCGTTCGCGTCCGCCCCGGGAAGCACAGTCACTTATTCTTGTGCATAACAAACTCTCTACCCCTCAGATTCTCCTCTTTCAAGAGTCCCATTTGATTTCATATTGGCCAATGAAACAGTGGAGGGTGAGAGGCAAGTGAACAATCAATCTTTGTAATGTGATCCACGGATTGAGCGCGGCGAGTAAATGTTTGCACAGGCTGCCATCCAAGCCTGCAGTCAAACGAATGCTGCAGAAAGAGGAATCTATCCAGGGCAGGCCTCTCTCTTTATCTCTCGCCTGCCCGACGGCAGCAGGGTATCAAGCACATTATATTCCAGCGCTCTGTGCATTTTTCATATAGGCTCGCCTTTTATGTTTTATGTACGCCAGCTCAGGGGAGAACAGCTGTGTGGGCGCCGCATCCTCTGTAAGTTTAGAGGGAGAACTCATTTCAGTGGGAGAAGTGGAGCAGAATGCCAAACGCAGCGAGCGCTGGAACCTGCGAACAAACAGGAGCTGCAGACCAAGGCCTCAGCTATCACATTACCATAATACAGGGAAACAACACCTCGCATGCTGTTACCGCAGTAATTTGAAAACAGATTGACAGGATTTACAAGTTCTCAGCTTGTCTTCGCAGTGACCTCTGTGACCTCAATCTTCACTGTCAACTTTTGGAGTAAAATCATACGTCGGAAGCTTATTCGCAGTTGTTGCAGACTTTTTTTCCCAGGATAATCTGGTATTATATATAATAATGGAAATTGATTTTTTTTACATTGCGTTTGGTTTCTCGATCAAAATGGAAAAGGAACAAATATATATATATATATATATATAGTGTGATTTTATAATTGACCCTACTTGCTCCTTCATACAGAGTTGATAAATCCCTCAGGCCTCTTCTGTGACTGTCAGCCTGGTGGATTATAAAACATGAATACGTGTATGGAACGGATCAACAGCTGTATTGGGAATTAGTGGATGTGACATCTATGCAAAATGTTGTGTGGAAACCTTTGCTTGTTTTTGCTGCTGCTGCCATCAGTAAAAACAATGAATACGAAAGAAGTAACCACTGATACAATGTTAGATTTAAGGGTCAAATATTAAAATGTTAAAGTGTTTGTGGCTGATGCAGTTCAAAATGAATTAGTTCAAACTGATTTTTGGGGGTGTTTTACAACATTATTCAGATTATATAAAGATTAGAAATATAGAAAGTGCAGTACGTGAACTCTTTCAGGGAGAAAGATTTGGAAACGACAAACCACCAATAATCCGTTTGACATCAAGTCTTTATGACCATATTGTAAACAAGATTCTATTGTAGCTTTACAAAAATAATATCTAGATTTTATACAGATATTACCAAAGAATTGAGATTTCTTTCTGTCTTTTTTGATAGATTAAAGCAAAGGAAGCGTTATAGTGACTGACTTTAAATGCTGTTCGTACAGTCATCATTATTTATTCAAAAATGCACAGCTCTTTATTTTTGTAAATCTTTTTATTTCTTGAACCTATCTGAGTCTAGATGACAAGTGTATGTCAATGCATAATTCTTATCTGATTTATCAAAGTAAATGGTAATAATTACCAGTGATTTAGACAGTGGTAAAGTCTTTTTTTAGGATTAATCTATTAATAATCTGCAGACTGATCAAACCGAGGCGAGGTAGCCTCAGAGACTGAACCCTCACAGACTGAGATGCTCAGCTGGAGGTGAAATATTTCTGTTTAGAGGGACACACTGCCACCCAGTGTTACAGGCTGAGAGGCAGGAAGAGCTGAACTTGAACCAAAGTTTGTCCATTTCTGAGAGCAGCTGGCTCGCCTCACCGTCCCGTATCCTGTCTGATGTTCAGGAAGTCCAGAGAATCGGACGCTGATAAGCAGCTGTGAGCTACAGTGAAAGTAAAATACACTGCTCCCCCCCCCCCCCCTCAACAGCATATGACCCCAGGCCTTCAGTCCACATAATAAGCCTAACACCACGTATATACACATCTGTGAGGATCAATATTGACTATGATACACTCATATGCAGCATTACTGTTTGCCACCATGTCTTCGAAAACAGCAGTGGGGAGCACTGGGATTTGGTGCACACATATATATATATATATATTGTATATAACTTTTGGCTCTGCAGGTGAAATAAACAGTCGGAAACAAGGTGATGTACTTTATGCGGATTGTCTTGGACAGTTGTTATTCATGGAGAAATGATGAATTCATATGTCAACTGCCATCTTGTCACGCTATACAATCCACAAACACTGTCACAGCACCAACTGCAGAAATTATATCTGACACCATTTGTTTATCAATATTATTTGATACCCAAATACATAATGGTCCATATATTACTAGGTTGGTAACCAGTTGAAACCCAGAACAATGACCCCTCACTTCTCACTATAAACCAGGAACTCACTGGAACCACCCCAGTGACCCCCAGTGCTCACTTAACCAATCACTTTTCAAACAGAGGGCCTTGATATTGTTCAGTTCTTTGGGCAAATCTGTTAAATCAAAAAGATGTCAGTGTTGTGTATCCATTGACCAAAACTCCTCATGAAGATGCAACAATAGCATTTGTGATTTACAGCTTTTTTAAAAACTATTACCCTGAAACGTATCACTTGCATTGCGTTGATACATTTCTTTGCATGTAGACCTGAAGCGTTATAATAATTGTAATCTATGTTGATTGCGTGACTTTCTTTGTATCGTGAAACCTTAAACTGACTTGGTGTAAGCCCGATCTGTACATGTTCAAAGATCTGAGTGGGCAGCGCGGACTATTTGGCTGTTAACCGATTCTTTTGTTCACCTCCATCCTCACCAGCATGAGGCTAAGCCTCCATTATCGACCAGGAAAAGAAGGAGGGATGGAGAAACGGATAGAAGAGCATGAAGAGAGCTAGTTAGGGATGGGGAGAGATAACGAGGAGGGCAAAGTACCCTGTAGGATTAGCAAAAAGGGTGGATAATAGGGAGCAAGTGTGACTGCAGATACAGTGGCCTATCAAGTGAGAGTGAAACGGGGGTCGGGGGGGGGGACTGGAGATGAGCAAATCATACGCTGTAACTTATCCTCCCAGTTCACCAGAGACCAAAGACACATTGGTTTATGGAAGCAGGGAGGCAGGACTCCAGGTAGCCGCTGGGAAATGAGTGGGCATTTTTTTCTCGCCTGGCAGGGTCTTCCCGGCACCTAACTGGCCTTACTGGCCACCAGACCTGTACACTGGTCCCAGCCTGGTGCTTTGTCAATGTGCTGTGACTAATCCAGGAGGGGTCCTGCATTTTCTCTCACCCTAATTAAAAGAGGATTAGATGGGATGGAGCTCTGGCCACTCCAACATGCACAACCGCCACCACTTCACTTTCCCAGGATAATCACACTTGCTGGAATTGCCTGGATTTTCTGTGCGGGCCACCACCTGAACTCCACGGACAGGGCTGCCACTAAAATAGTAGCCGACACCAAATGTTGGCTTAAGAATATGGATCGGGCCAAAAAAAAAGCCACTGAAGCAATTCTTAAATACGCACACCAAAAATCTGCATTATTTTATAGTTTGTGATTATAAGATTTAATGCTGATGGCTTTACTATTATTCTTATAATATCTGCATGTGCTGTGAGGATATCTACAGGGCTTTCAACTACTGTGAGCTGTTTATTTTGCTTTTTGAAAATACGCAGTTCTCCAAAAATGTGCACCAGTCTAATAATTTATTGTAAATTTGGGAAACTCGTCGCAGTTCAATTCATTGAACGGCCGTGTCAGCTACACTAGAACCACATCACTTGAGGATCAACTGAATAAACAGACCAATCAACCAGCTGGCAGGGTTCCAGCAGCATGCTACAAAAGGCTGGACTTGTGTGTTCGTGGGTGGTATTTGCCCTGCACACAGACCTACCGGCAGCTTGAGAAGGACCCGCTCTCATGCAGTCACAGGACTATACTGACACCAGTGGTCACTAGAGCTGGATTTCCATCCAAATACTTCTCACTGACCTCATTTTCAACTGTGTTTATTGATGACTGCGTTGAAAGAAATTGTAAGGACCCTAAAGTTAAAATAACAAAATACATTCAAACTAATTGTGGTGTTGTGTTTTTCATAAACACAGTATTGACACAATAAGTAAGACAAATGGAATGAATACGCATGGAAATTTAACAATGACAATGACAACATACCACCAATGAATGTCATGCCCATTGTCACTACGGGGCTCATGGTGTTGCTCTTAAGGTTAGTCGTTTCATGTCAAAGTGTGTGTTTGCTTTTCTTATCCACCAACATGAAACGCCATATGTCTGGTGCTCTTAAAACAATTAACGGTCATCTTCATTGTTCTTCTTCCCCATTTCTTATGTAGCCACCATAGATGTTTTTATTCACTTACAACAAGTCAAACCAAAAAGCTCCTCATCTGCTTTACCCCCCCCCCTGTACAGCTGTACAGAAACAGGCATGGCTCTAGGTTGCAGGCACCCTGTGCACGTAGACCGGTCTGCTTTGCATTTCAACAGGTTTGCACTCATGGACCGCATTTCACACGATTAAATCTCGTGTAAACGGAGTGACAATAAACATCTTCAATGCTGAATGGTTATTAATAGGAGCTGCTTTCAGCTGTGAACTCATTTCACACAGTGGCCTATAGATAAACATCTTAGATTAGCCAGTTTAAAGTGCTGGCGCATTTGGAGCCCAGCTGCCACAGAGAATAGGGTCCCGCTGCAGGCCACCGTTGGTAGGCTATGTGGGGGAAGCTTTTAAAAAATGGACCTCTGAGGCCCTGAACCCCAACCCAGAACCTTGTGTCAGTTTCCAAATTCATTTTTGCAGCTTGAATTGTGTCAGTCACAGACGTAATCGGTTAGCAGCACAAACTAAACCGTTAACTGTTCCCCATAAGTTGGTGAATTGGGAGGTTTATGAAATGTGGTATTGTATCGTGTGTATGAATCTGAACCACTATTTTGAAGGCTGAGACGCGTCCACTTCCGTGTGCCCCCCTTCCGCGTCACGGCACCAACAAGTCACCCTTAAGGGCAAAATTCAAAACGCATTCGGGCACCGACCCACCCAGCAGCAGCAGCTCGCAGGACACACGGTCAGACGCTCCAGTGCACGCGAGGCTACGACTGCTCGCTGTCACCGTCATATTATCATATCTGGCGTATGTAATGGATACCGACAACGAAGAAGTTGCAATGAAAAAATCCAGGAGACGCGACCGCCAATCAGGTACCGCTTTGCTTCTTAAATGCGCCTCTTTTTATGGGGGGGGGGGCGGCAGCTCGGCCACAGAGGCCGTCCCAACTGTTCATTCAGCGTCAACAACAAAGCGACAGTGACCCCGGAGACCGTTAGAGCCGTTATTGGCGAGGAAACATCAAACGCAGCGCCAGCAGCCGACGTTAGCTCGTGCCATTTAGTGATAACTAGCTAGCTACGACGTAACGCAACGCTGGCTGTGTTTACAAATAACGTCAGACACATAACGGCAGTGCAGCCTTTTGCTTATTTTTTTTTTTTTTTTTTTTTTTAACGTTATGTTTATTGATAATGTTATTCTGTTATAGATGGCTAAGCTAGTAGCTGTTAGCTGAAGTCACTGGGTGTGGTAATCAGTATTGATTATGTCAGTGACGTAACGTCAGGGATGACGAGCAGTAGCATCAGCAACAACCGAAGCCAATCATTGATTGATTGGCGCATGTCAATATATATATATATATATATATATAATTTTTTTAATACCATGTATCCGTTATTGAGCTCTAAGTTACCTAACTCGTTCCCGTAAGTCGTTTAATGGCATTCTGACTTATCACTTTGTCTGTAGGTCCACTCACTTTACACGATGTTGAAGGTAGGGCTCTCATTCATCGAGTGGCTGCATGTATCTTATCTAGTGAAATGCTGCAAGCTGGGTGAATAACGATGTGGCTGCCAAGTGTTGAGTCTTAACAAGTGCCTAAGAGAAGTGATTGTGTGGGTGGAGGTGGTGTGAAACCTGACTAATCATACACATTTTTAAAAAAGGGTGTGTTTAGAGATGGATGAAAGTTGCTCTAATGCGTGATTGGTATAGAAGTGTGTGTGTGTGTGCTTTTAGAAAGAGAATATTAAGAGGTCTGAATGAACTTTCTTTTTTTTAACCGCCGTTTTGCACATGTATCAATTTCTGTGTATATTGAGGTATTCCCATGGATGTATTTGTCTTTTCTTCCCAGCTTTGGAGAATTCAGACTCTGACATCGGCTTGTGTGGCTGGGTGTTGGTCGCGTTCTCCATTCTGCTCATGCTGCTTACTCTGCCCATCTCCGTATGGATGTGCATCAAGGTCAGCCGGTGGTCAACTCCAGTGTTTATTGTCCACTTTACATGCAAAGCTAGCTTATGTGTATGTTTATTTAACAGTCTTCAGAGCTAGTGACTCATTGTTTAGCATTTACTTTATTTAAAGTATCCTGAGTGAACAGTGTTATTGTTCCGTACTTTTTTAATTTTTTTATTAGCATATCTAATTACATGTAGA
>NC_046977.1:16082886-16156510 GCF_009769545.1 Cyclopterus lumpus
AATCTGTCTGTAAGAGAGAAACATGAGCTGAGGTGGAGCGCCATCTGCTGGACAACTGGCAAAGAGCACGATGGTTGGCTTTGAAAGAGTTTTGATCTTGAACTTCTTCTCTTCCTTCTTATCAGACAGTAAAACTGTTGACATGTAGCCAGTTTTTGTCCAATGCTGACGAAACAGAGGCTCCCAAAACCTTAGAAAATGTATTGAACTCTGTCTCCTCAGGCCACGCTGGATGACGCCACGGACGACTGGGGCATCAAGGTGGAGCGGGTGGAGATCAAAGACGTCAAGCTGCCCCTTCAGCTCCAGAGAGCCATGGCCGCCGAGGCCGAGGCCAGCCGCGAGGCCAGAGCCAAGGTACGGGGCTTCTGATTCGAAGGAGGGCGGCTACTCAAACGCCTTTCTGTATTCACTCCTTTCTGAACATCGCCGTTGGTCCCTCACCCTCCGTGTTAATGTCCTCCCAAGGTGATCGCGGCAGAGGGAGAGATGAACGCGTCGCGGGCGCTGAAGGAGGCCTCCCTGGTGATCGCCGAGTCTCCGTCAGGCCTGCAGCTGCGCTACCTTCAGACCCTCAGCACCATCGCCGCCGAGAAGAACTCCACCATCATTTTCCCGCTGCCGCTGGAGATGATGCAGGGCTTCATCAAACGCTGAGGGGGTCGGGGGGTGGGGGAGTCTCAAAATGCCATTGTTCACCATAGCGATGTCAGTTTCGGTTAATTTTGCTTTTGATAGGCGGACACCCCTTGACCGGTCACTAACCGGTTAATTTTTAAGATAAAAAAGATGTGAATTACAAAAGGTGCGCTCCATTTTACTCAAAGAGCTTTGGCGCCGCATTTCAAAGCGCTACATCCAATTTTACATCCATTTTTAATTGTTTTGTATTTTTAACGTCTTGCCTTCTTATTCTATCTTCTGTTGGCTTTGCAGAAGTTGTATTATTATTATTATTATTATTCAGGTCACAGATCGTTATCAGCCGATACTCATTTTCTACCGTTTGACCGGTGGTCTCTATAAAAGCTAACCGGGCTAATCTGTGCCATTACTGAATTTGAGCGTAAAAAGTCATTTTTAACCTCGCCACCGAACAACTTGCAGGATACTGTACTCGGCCTGTTCCTCTCCACGTTCGTCTGGAGAGAGAGAGAGAGAGAGAGAGAGAGAGAGAAAGAAAGAAAAACACTGACACTGGTTTAAAGATCTGCTTTTGCTCTTTTGAGAGGTGGATTTCCTTCTGTTCGCTGTATCACAATACTGACTTACACGAGAGGTTGGCAGTTCTTTGAAAATTGGCATAACACACACACACACACACACACACACACACACACACACTACAACTTTCCTCCAGTTGCCAATACTTTTGTCACATTAAGCTTGGCTGAGAGGTTGACAGTCAGGCTGGATATTACTTGTACATGTTTACAGTATTCTTTCTATTCATACATAGTATACGGTGTATTTATCTCAAACCGTTCTGCCAAAAGCCTTAACTTACTGCCATCGACTCATTTTACAACCAAATATCACGTTTCTATGCACTAACTGAACGAACAACAATATTTATTTATTTTTAAGCAACAGTATTTTATCACATGCTCTTTCTAGGTGTAAACAAGCCAAATAGTTAGACCTCTTCGTATTAATCTTATGTAGTTACATTTGTCCTCCTTTTGACAATACATTAGTCTAAATCTAGTGTGAGCCTGACTCAGTAGTGTTACTATATATGTGTATCTATACAGTATTTAATATATATATATATATATATATATATATATATATATATATATATTATATATATTTAAAAAAAATGTATGTGTTTTTAAAGTAGCACTGTAGGTGTATTTCTTTATAAAATACCAAAGCTGTTACATAATTTTGCAACAGTAACTTCAGTTTATTAGATTTTTGCTCCAGCTTCATATCAAGGAATGTGGGGTACAGAGTTTGGAGGAGACGGTGGATCCAAACATTCGGCCGCGCCGTGTTCCTCTTTCTCAGACGGCGTTCGTGTTGAAAGAAGAAACTTTCTTTCAGCTCCCTTCTCTTAAAGAGACCCTGCTCGTTGCATTGTCGTATGTTATGTTTATATTATACACATCGGTATTATTAAAGTTTTCTTCAGAGTTCATGGTTGCGTTGGTTTCTGCAGCTAAACCAATTTATTTTATACAGTTTGCTAATGTTTGATTTAGTTTTATCCTGACATCGTGCAATTTAAGACTTGGAATAAAGACGCTGTCAAAAATCATTTTTGTCTCTGGGTTTTTATTCTTTTGGTGTTTGTACAAGCAGAGGCACGAAACACTTGACACGTTTTATTGAAATTCTAACGAGGGAAACTGCAGAAAGCGTCACAGAGGACGCTTCTGGACGGTAAAGCAGCAAAGCCTTGGTTTCCTGTTGGTGAGTGCAGCATCACAAGCTTTCCTCTACATAAGTCTGATGTGTATAAAAATAATAAATATTGTAAGATAACTGGAGGTGCGGGCAACGCATCTATAAAAAGGCGTCCTTGAACTCAAAAGGCACCTTTTTTTTTACTGAAAACTAGAGGAAAAGATATTAAGGCATTGATTGTGTTTTCTTGGCAATGTCTTTTCTGATGTTGCAACACACCAAGACTTTTTCTTTTTTTTTTCACTAGTGGAAAGGTTGATTATCGATATATATATATAAAATAAATGTGCTTCAATAAAAATAGCAAACTGTTAAGTGCAAACCCTACAGGAAGCCTGAGCATCTGTTAAAGCTCTATTGCTATTGGTTGAGAGACAAACTAAAAATACTACATCGACCAGTAGCCCTTAAAGAAACTTAAAATAAAAAGCTTAAAAGGTTTTTCTGGGCACATTGGCAGCTAAAAAAAGTCTCATGATAAGAGCTCAGTGTTTGCGGCGAAGCAGGGGAGGGTGTGGGGGGGTCAAAGGTCAGGGCTGATTGATTGGGGAGGTGAGATCTCACAGGGCCAGTTCAGCCATGGCGCGCTCCAGGGGGTCGCTCGTCCAGTACTCGTGGTCCCAGCTCAGGAACCAGCCGGTGAAGGTGGGCGGCTCGAAGCCCTGCTTGATCTTGACGATGGGCGTCCGGCGGTCCCGGTTGGCCGGGTCTGTCTCGATGTAACGGACCGCTGAGCAACACGAGGAAAACGCTGCATTAGTGCTCGTCGAGGGTTAAACTTGAATCACAAACGCGCGCCAGAATAACGTGTATTTTGCTGAACGAGCAGAATCAAAACACGATCGTATCCCAATTTAAAGTTCCCAGATGTCCTTACCAGACGCCATCGCCTCAGTCTTCTCCTCCTCTTGGGCCTCGATTCCGATCCAGACGAACACCTACAAAATGGGGGAGTTTTAAACATATTTGTTCCTTTCCTTGCAGTGACTCTGCTCTGCCTCTGTATGGTGCGTCTAACGCGGCAAGAGCTACTCACCTGATCCCAGGAGTCCAGGATCATGACATCATCGGTGGCTAGGTCTTCCTGGGTCATCTCCCCGGGTACCTCCTCAATCTGAGTGGAGGAGAAGGACTTAGTGGAGCTGGGTTGATGTTTGACAATGTCCCGGGAGGGGGGGGGGAGTAGAAACTGTGAATTATGTAACGGAGACATAATTTCTCCTTTTAAAAAGACTTACGATGAAGTTTCCAGTCTTATTGGAGCAGGCGAAGAGTCGGGGTGGGTGAGCGTCCATCTTGTCCTTGAGTCGGGTAGAAGTGCGATAGTCCGCCTTTCCTCCCAGAGCCTCCCAGAACTCATCTGTGAGGAGGACAGATTATATCTCTCCATTATTCTGGACTTTAAAGTTTAATAGTGCCCAAAGTAACTCCCGAATGTAGAAGTTCTGTTCTGTTCAGTCCGAGTCAAAGAAAGGACTCTGTTGTGTTTTAGCCTCAGGTCCTCTGTTTAAAATTGTGAGCAGAGAATCCAGTTTCTTCTTGAGCTGTGAGCGCGAACCACGAGACTGACAATAACATAGATGACGCAACCACAGTCTTCTTTGCAAGCACCTACTTTAGCTGAGATACAAAGATAAACTATTCAGCTTAACACTAAAGCGCTTTTGAACTGGTTTTGGGCTTCGGTTTGACTCAGAAACACACACATACACACACACACACACACACACACGCGCAAATGTAACCTTTTGTTACCCGCTGGAGCAACAAAAAAGGGAGATACATTGTTATTCTGGGTTGCTCACCAGTCTCTCCTCCCTCAGACAGCTCAGAGGCCGACACGCCCAGGATGTCACTCATCTGCTGGGCTCCCTGCTTCTCTGTGTCGCTGGCTCCCACGCCCACCCACAGGAAGGAGCCGCCGGGGGTCACCAGAATAAAAGCGTCGTTGGAGTTCAGGTTGGCTGACGCTGCGTCGAGCTGCGGGTGTGACGTGGGCATGTCGTGGGTTAACGTGGATGTTAACAAATGCAGTTTTTTTCATTTCAAAATTCTCGCACTTTTACTTTAAGTTTCTCAAATGGAGTGTTTGTGTTATGTGGCAGCCAGATCATCATTTTTGGACCCCATAAAGAAATTCTACGTACAGAGTGAGATTAATTTGAAGATCAAGTTTTTCTATATGTTTCTTTGTCAAAATTATCCAATTTATAAAAATAAAAAAAGGCTTTCAAGCCTCATTCATTTCCAAGAACAGCTGGTCACTGTTGACAAAGTTACTGAAACAGGAATAAATAGCGCCTTTGTTGGGGACTACTTTCAGCGGCGGATTAAACTAGCGAGTACTACTAGTGAGGAAGGCGATTGTACTACAGTGTGTGTGTACGCCCGTCCTACTGAAGGAACACGGGGAGCCAGTACACCAGTGGTGGACAACCAAGGAGCTCCATGGCACAGAGGAGCACGCATCAGGCTTGGGTTTCATCATTGGTTGTCAGCACTAGCAACCAGATGGCAGGTCGGTGCTGAAGTCAGAAGGCGGATGGCGCGTGTCCTCTTACCTCCACGGCTCTGGTGTGTCCCGCGGAGTTGGAGCGCACCTGGAAGAGTCGAGTCTCTGCAGGGGCGGACTGACCTCCGTCTCGGGACGTGCCTCCCTTGTACACCACCATGGGCAGCCCTCCAAACAGACTCATGAGATGGGCCGGCTCTTTGCCCTGCACCACCCTCACCTGGCACACAAAACGACAAGAATGATGAGATTATTATCTGTTTACCCAGCACCTCATGCGTCGTGAAGTACCCCTCAACAATATGTGCAAACGTGTCTGCTGCATGTCCCGGCTACGGACACAAGGTGGCAGCAACGGGACCGAGCCGCTGTCTGTGCCGCCGGGTGGGGAGAGACACAGCATGACGCAGGTCCATATTCTCATCCAAACTATACACATGGCCAGCAATCTTAACTCTGAACTCTCTGTGTGGTGGTCAGCAGGACTTAATCTCTTAATAGCACAAAAGTTGTATTTTAGTTTTGTGATGTTACGTACAATCTCTCGTTTGTCCGATTCCTTGTTTTGGTGACCAAACACGGGCCACAATGTTTACCAATTATCTATTGAGGCAACGGTCTTGCTTTTAGGCTTTTATTGTGATGTTTTCTTGAATAAAAAAATTCCTCCTCGTGCCATTTTGCTATTCGTGCTCAAACTCGGGTATTTGTCCCTGTGACATCGAGACGATAACGAGTACATTAAAGATGCGTTCCACAAACTGTGAGCACAAAAGTGTCGAGACGCATGCCGGACGGACGGCTGCTCTCAACTTTGACAGCGAGAGCAGGGAAACATCTGCAACACACACAGGTGACAGCTGCAGATGTTTCCACACTGGATGTAATTCACTCTGTATAAGGACATGCTCCAAAGTGTGACTGAACGCGCACACACACACGCACCGTCATGCCACAGCACACACACACACACACACACACACACACACACACACAGCATGAACATGAAGGTTGTGAGTGCAAACGTAAGACACACATGAGGAGTGAAGTGCAAGACTCGCATGAGTACAGAGCCGGGGCTCGATAGCTCCGAGCTAACAGAATGTTGACAGGTCTTAACCTGTCCAGATGTCAGGGCAGATGTCAGAGTTTGGATACAGGCCTGTTGTTTATGTGGATTCAACAGAGTTGGAAACAGAGGGAGGAAGGGGGGGTTGGGGGGGGAACATCCACATCGGAATGTTTTGTGTTTTTCGATGGTTTCACTGTAAATCTGATTGGACTCCTTATCACATTCATTAAGTCTTCAAGGAGCCAGAAAACTGAAGGCAACAGGCCCTTTTCTCTTTTCTTTTTTTGAGATATTCCCAATTACTTATGGGGAAAAGAAGAAAATAGCAATCGGCTCCGGACAAAAATCATATGAGTCCTTTTGAAGAAGAGGAGGATCGGGGAGGGTTGGGAGAATACCTGAGTGGTTATAGGAGCACCAACAACCTGGAGACGGAAAAGGTGGGAAACCGAGCAGGACAGACGCAGCAGCAGCGGGGAGGAGAGAGGGGGGGGGGGGCATCGGGGAGAGCATAAAGAGTAAGAGGATGTAAAGATCAGAAAGGACTGCTGACAGATGAGATGAAGATGAAAAGCCTCGAAAGGAGCCACGGGTTTCACCTGCACAGGACCGCCGCCGAGCTCGTCATCCAGCTGGGCGCCGAGGATCGCCGAGGCCCCGATCTCATCGTGGCTGGAGTCCGCGCCCTGCCTGGGAGACGGTGAGAACGCATCGTCATCACACTGAAGAGACTAAGGGGCTCCAACTGGCCTCTGTTCAAGGTCAAATAAAGTATATTCCCTTGAACCAGTGATGCTTAAACTTATGGAGATTGAGCTGCCCCATTTTATTTCTAACAATTCATAATAAATATTATGTTTTGCATCTGAAGCCTTGAGCTATTAATGAAACTCCTCACATAAAAACGTTGCTCCTTGGCGCAACTAGTGGACAAGAACCGTCACATGGCACCTTTAACTTCCAAATCAAACACTGGCAATGCTAACGCCTTTCATTTACACCTTTTTTTACTATTTTTTTTCCGTAACAAAAGCCTGCAGCTTCCTCTGAACCGTTTGTGTCTCGTATGCTCACCACATGTAGATGATGTGTCCCTGGCGTCCTCCGTGGCTGTAGTTATAAAGGATGATGTAGCTGTCTCCCCCGTAGAACTGTCCGTGTGTGGACGGATCCACCGGCACCTTGTCGGACGCCTCGATACGCCAGATCTGTCAAGAAAAAAACCCAACGAGAATTACTTGTTCGTCCAAAAATGTCATCACTTCATTTGCTCTTATTAGACATTTGTGTGCAATTTTCAAAATGATGAACTCTTGAAACCCCCTAAAGGAAGGGAACATAATAGCAGCAGCATCTGAGCCCTCTATTTATTGCTGTTCCCCAAGATGTCCCTTAACAGACGTCCTGCTCGGTCCTCCCACCTGCTTCTCTCCGCTGCCGTCATCCACCATGCCGTGCTGGGCGGCCATGGCGGCCGAGTCGTGCAGGCCGGCCGCGTCGAAAGGCACCTTCTCGATCTTGGCGATGCTGTTGGCGATGTAGGCCACGCCCAGGCCCACCGTCTGGTCTTTGTCCCGCCAGTTCTTGAAGAACTGCTTGAAGAGCGGCGTCTCGCCCATCTCCGGCAGGATCTGGACCTGTGTGTGTTTGGGGTAACCCATCTTCTTGATGAACTCGTCCGCTGCTTTCATCGCCTCCTTTCGCTCGTCCATGTTGGCGTCTTGGCCTGGAAGGAAAAGATCCGCGGCGGTAAGGATAATTAAATCAAGGAAGAATATATAAAATATATATATGTATTGTGAGTATTTTAATTTAATTTTAAGTGTCAACAAGAACAGTCTCTGAAACAAACTACATGTGGGAGTGACTTAGATGACAATATCCCATTTTCAAATAATATTGAAAAACAGAGTAGTTTGATATTTTTGAAGATACACTCATTTTTTAATAGAGTTACATGAGAAGAACAGCTGGTGGGGCTCTCTTCAAAGGTGAATAAAAGCTGCCCAACAAAAGCGTACTTATTAGCACAGTTATCGGCTGGTCTTCAACCTCCCGAAATGTACCCACACTACTCCGCTCCTCCGCGACCTTCACTGGTTACCGGTGGCCGCCCGCATCCGCTTCAAAACATTGGTACTTGCGTACCGTGCTGCGAACAGATCGGGTCCGGTCTACATCCAGGACATGGTCAAACCGTACACCCCACCTCATTCACTTCACTCGGCTTCTACCAATCGGCTTGTAGCTCCGTCACTTCGAGCTAAACACTCTATGAAGTCACGACTGTTTGCTGTGCTGGCTCCTCATTGGTGGAACGAGCTCCCCATTGACATCAGGACAGCAGAAAGTCTCTACACCTTCCGTCGCAAACTAAAAACACATATTTCGACTATACCTTGAATAAGGGAAGGTAGAGCCGTAGTAGCACTTAAATGTCCCTTACCGATAGCACTTTGTTGTTTAGCACTTTAGTAGCACTTAAATGTCCCTTACGGATAGTACTCTGTAGTTTAACGTTATTGAAGAAATTGTATTTGCTTGATTCTTGTTGTTCTTAGTTTGGTTTAATGCACTTATTGTAAGTCGCTTTGGATAAAAGCGTCAGCTAAATGACATGTAATGTAAAGTTATATGTTTTTTTTTTTTTTTTCAGAGAAATGGCGAGGAGGACTAATTCAACCGATGGCGAGCCTCCGCTAAAAGACCGGCGCCGCACCGACCTTTCCAGACGAAGATCTTGCCATCGGAGCCGTGGTCCAGAATGAAGCAGTCGCCGGACTCCAGGGCGCTCTGGGCGAACGGGTTCTCCGCGGCCACCAGCGCGATGGCCATGTCCCCACTGGCATTGGACACCTGCATCGGGGAAAAAGAAGAGATCGTTGGAGAAAGTTGAGAAAGTCAGCTGCCATAAAACCACTGTCAATGATCAATAGGTGGAGCCGTGAAGTTCTGCCACGTTTGAAATGCGATACCATGTTTCACGGTTTGTAAATAAACCCATTTCTAAAGTTGAATTGAACCGATTTTTTACCTGATCTGAAATTCTAAACAAAACCCCGCACATTTACAGATTTTACAAATTCTAACTTGAAAAATGGAAAATGAGAGACATTTACAGAGAGAAAGACAGCGTGTGTGTCTGGGGCGTTCCCACCTTGTAGAGTTTGGCCATCTTCCTGTTTGAAGCATCGGCTTTGATGTCGTCGGAGGCTCCGGCGGGCAGATCTGGTTTTGGGCCCAAAACCTGAGGACGGAAGCAGCTGGAGTTTTTAAACTCGGAACTCGGCTTGAGACTTCATTTGTTCTCGCGATTCCCTGAACTTACCTCGACCATCTTCTCTCTCTCCATCCCCTCGTCGCAGACATAAACCCGGGCCCTCCCGCTGCGCTCGTTGTCACGGATACCCTTGGCCACCTGAGTAGCCTTCAGCTTCTCGAAGCGGTTGCTCTGGGAGCCGCACCACTGGTAGATCTCCTGAGCAGCGAGGAGGAGAGTGGACATATTTAGCATTTTACAACAAGGTAAGACCACTTTTCCCACAACATGTGTACTCTTGGCCATGTAGTGAAAGTCTACCAGGGACAATACGCCGGTTATGCGTCCCTAAATCTGTGTGACTCACAGCTCCAAGGTCCAGGATGAAGCAGTCTCCCTGGTTGAAGCTGTCCCAGCTGACCGCCACCTCCGTGGCCCGAACAGAACGGCGACCTTTGACCTGGAGCAGCCGCTGCATGACCACCTCGTTGGTGACCACGTGCTTGAACCCAGACGCCACGCCCCCTTTCTGTGAGATAGGAGTTGCATTTCAATACAAAACACTCGCCTTTTAAGAAAAGTGGCTTCAAGTTCAATTAAAAAAACATTGATCGATAATAGCAAATGTACAAAATAATAGTGTCATAACAGACTGGCTCTTCTATTCGAATGGATACTGAATGAAAAAATGCATGTTTATGTTTTAAAATATGACAAAATCAACAAATCCCAATGAACACATATCTTATTCCATGTATATGGATGTCTTGCAGCCATAAACATGCCATCTTACCATGTATTTGATTCCAGACTTGAAGTAGCCAAGAAAGGTCTTGGACTCATATCCCTGGACCTCGCGGTACTGGATGGGTTTCCCCCCCAGGAAGTCGTCCATTTGGACTGTAAAGATGGCCGCCGAGCCGCGCTCATCCTGGGAGCAGAAATCTCCTGCACCAGAGGAACCACAGACGCGTCACAGATCAGTCCTCATTCTGTCCCGGCGGACCTCAACCCAGAGAGCTACGTTTTGTGTTTGATGAAGTCCATCGCTGAGGACTCGGTGAGTCAGGAGATGTGCAGCAGCGGGTCAGATCCCAGAAGACGCTTCAATACATGCAACATTATTCTATTTCTGGTCGCACACAGCAGCTCAGCAGCGTGTGGGAATGTCACATCAGATGCGGTTTATTGGTAATTGCTGTTTCCATGATCAATCAAAGGACCAAAAAAAAATCAATAACCAAAAGACACGACTTAAGCTTAAAACAACTTAAAAAAAAGGAACCAGTCAGACAGTCTCCTGCCAATGACACTGATGTCGCCATCTGTCCAGTGAAAACCATTAACGATAACATGGCTGGAAGATGAAATTCACCTTAATGGGGTGAGAAAAGGATCCTAATTCTGAGGTCAAACAAATCTCACTGGATTATCTAGAAGGAAGTTTTGTTTATTTCCGTAAATAGTTGACATTAAGATGCGTGGTTTTCATTGCACAGTGGTATTCAGACCAATACAGCTGTGTCTGTATGAAAGATGTGAACAGTCTACACCATCTCCTGTGGCTGTACCTCGACATTTAGAGCTTTTAAATGCTGCTTAGATGTTGACGCACCAGAGATAGTAATCTACTATGTTTATCATGTCTTATTGGATTATAAAGGGGCCATTCTGTGTGAGTCGTGAGACTTGTCAGATAAGATTGTTTAAAGTCAACTTTAACTTTTTTGAAATGTTGTGTAACAGTTTTTTACGTAAAGATCTGAATACGTAATCCACCAATGACAATTTTGTTTGTGTATGCCAACTGTTCCAGACAAAACCTCTTGTACCGACACAAAAACATTGTGTGAATCTTTATAAGCGTGTTCAGATCGTTGTCAGCTATGAAATTGCGCCGCGCCCTCGTAGGCCTTTCAAGTTCGATCACAAAGCACATCTGTCCCAGGAAATAAGGCCTGTCATAAATTCAGACGCTGATCAGAAGCAGGAACATGAGACGCAGCGGCAGCCGTAAACACCCCTTTGTCTGCCGGTGACAGCGGTGTCTGTTTTTCTAAATTGAAGGACAGAAGGCTTTTTGCCAACATGTTTTTTTTAGTTCCCATCCTACCAGATTCAACACGTCACATGCAAGAACAAATTAAAGCAAAATAGATCCAGAAATGTTTGTCTCTTCTTACTTTAAACATTATTTCACTGCGCTGCCTTGAAGTAGAATCCTATTCTGTAGAGGCTATTCTCACGAGCATCTTATCTGTGTTTAGTGCGGACGACATGTTATTTTAATAAGCTAAAGTTAACCTTTTAGAGCTCTCGTGTACAGAAAATAATCACAGCATGAAAAATGATGCAAATTAGCATTCAATCTAATGTCCTATGAAAAGAAAAAGAAAATAAGAAGTACATATTTTGAAGCGTCCGTTTCCATTTCCCTCTGCTCATATCTCGTAACCGCCGTCTCGCTGCACTCACCCAGCCAGAAGTGGAGGTCGTACTGCAGGTTCCCGGAGCGTTGTTTGATGGTGTTGAGGAGGAGGTAGGCGTCTCCCGTGTAAAAGCCCCCGTACAGGTTCTCGGGGACGGGCACCAGGTCGAAGTTCTCCACCCTCCACACCTGGAGGCCCGGCTTCTGTCCGGCCAGCTCGAACTGTGGGTGCTGCACTGCCATCGTGCCTGCGAGGGGAATAAACCTGATGTTTAATTGCTTTTCCACTGACCCGGCCTAAATCTGCATGTGTTCCCGTGGCAACGCTCTGTGATTTTTTTACTCTCCGAATACTCAACGGATGAGAGTCGCTGAGCTTTGTACTCAAAAAAAGGACTGGGAGACTTCCTATTTGTGAGAGGGTTGCTCTGGAAGGCCGCTCCCCGTGAAGGCTGGGTTGTTGCCGTGGATACAAAGATAAAGTTTAGGGTTATAGTTAGATATTGGTGGTATAGCAGGGTGAGTCACTGTTTCCTCCCGAACAGGAAGATGAAGTCCTGGCAGTTATGACTCAGGCGTAGTCATAACTGGCGGGAGGAACGCTGTGTATGGTTATAGATAAAACCATAAAAAACTGCGGTGTGCAGACATGTCGCTCTTCAAGCCGTCATAACTTTGCTTTGCCTTAACTTTGTCCCCCGTGTCACATCAGCAGTCAGACGTCGGTCACATCACAACCAAATTCAGAAACATTCATGCACACACACATTCCACACACTTCAGCTGGGAGCCTTGAGGACGTGCGGCGGCCAATCAAGACTTCCGAGTGTCCGACTGCGTCCTCCGACTGCGAGGCCAGCGGGTTGTAACCCGTGTGGATGTTTGGGATTTCTAAGATGGGAGTCGAGCGGCCTGTTATTTTCTCCTTGTTATGGCTGTTTGCCGAGCAGCATGTTTTGATGGTTAGACAACGAGGCGATCAGCTGATTCTGTTGCTTTTTGGATCATTTAAAAAGGAGTGATTGTTTGACAAAAATAAAATGTGTCTTACGCTTCATAAAACTTCTATTAAAGACAGCATGACAAATAATGTTTCAGTGGTGAAAAGGAACTCCCTCTTCTTGTACAATTATTGATATCAAATGTTTGATAATGTACTCTTAATTACACTTCACAGATGCTCACAATGCACTTTTGACTCCCCTACATGTGTTTGACATCTATAATTTCTAGTTACTCATCAGATTAAGATTCATGCATAGAATATTTAAGATCTTCTAAAATATGATTAGCAATTTACCTACCCAAATGTATATTAAGTACTTAAAATTAGCTCCACCCAGGCCAGCTCCACCATTAAAAAACGTCTTTTATGTGTGTGCATCAGTAATAATACAATAACACTCTGAAGTGCTTTTACTTTGAATCCCTGGTTGGTGGAGACCAAAAACAGAGCTAAAGGAGAGTGAGTATTGGCCTCACATCCACTCACAAGTTCACGATAGCAAGCTAACACGGACGTAAACGCCGTACGAAGGAAATGCATTAAATATATGTATAAGAAATCCAGGATACACACTGTGTGTTTTAGTGAGAAACAGACTTCTTAACGGGCAGGAGGAGCCGGGGATCAAACAGCCAACCATGTGATTCGAGGACGACCCGCTCTCACCCCTGAGACACAGCAGACCCTACTGTAGTTTTACTCTAGCAAACCATTGAATATAGGACTTTTACTTTGAATGTATTATTCACACCTTAATGTTTGCAATGGCAAGAGAGAGAGAGAGAGAGAGAGAGAGGGGGGGGGGGGGGGGGGGGGGGGGGGGGGGCAAACAGCTCTGAAGTGAAGCAGTGTTCCCAGATTAGAAGCTTTCACGGTGCATTTTCCTCCTTTATTTCACTCGTTTGTTTGAATGACGACGAGCTTCATCAGACATTCAACCCCTCACCGTTCCAGACTTTGAAGAGTTTTTTTTAAGTTTTTTTTTTTTTTAATGGAGCTCAACGAACGATCTCCAGACTGGAGGTCGTGCAGTTCAGAATGAACACAGCAGCCAGTTTCCCCACAGGAATGCCACCTTTCAATCTGCACGACCGACGGCCACACTGGAGCATTCTTCTCGGCGTCCATCTGCCCACAAACATGGCAGGAATCTGCTCGGCATTCATGTGACCAGCCCAACAAATGGGTGGGGGGGTCCCCTCCCATCCCCACACAGGCTCTCCTCTTATGTAACAGCCGGACTCTCTGCGCAGTAGTTTTTGTGGCCCTGGAATGTTTTAGCCTGGAAAAATAAGTGGAGACATTTTCACAGTTGGCTTTCCTCTTACAATCGCATTCGGGTGTCGGGACGATCTAGAGTCCTGACCCCAAATAATGCTTTCTGCGGGACAGGTACCTCACAACAACTTTCTAGGCACAGGAGCTCATCAGCGCCATCAACATCCACGCCTCTCAAATAAATGAGGGGGGAAAAAGGACGAGAAAACCGCTAAGTATGCCGTTGAGGCGCGCTCAGACTAAACAGCGAGACGAAGTAGCCAAAACAAATAGGACCGCTGGAGTCGCACGAAGGTCACGCGCCGTCTGAACTTCCATGACTCCTGCAGCTCCGGCGTCCGGGGGTGTGATTCCACGGGGATCAACGTGACTCGACGGATGATGTGGAAAGCCTGAAGCGGGCTTTAAAACTTGTCAAGCCCGAAAACAAAGACGCCAATAGAGGGAAAAACACGTGGCGCTCGTATTTCACGGACAAGGAAATGATCAGATATGGAACTTTTGAATACTGACACATCTCCAAATGCTAAAACGCATCTAAAGTGAGACCTCCAAACTTCCTCAATCTCTGAGGAACCATCTGAAACGACAGCGGCGACAGGGACACAATGGCCTTGTGTTCCCAGACAACTGGTAATAAACAATAACTTCTGCTTGAGTTGATATGCAGCCGTCCATTCACTTCCACTGACACGCCCAGCTACATGAAAACGGCTCGCGTGCACAGATCTGAGCTGAGCATATGGGGGGATCTTTTACTTCAGTTGGAAACCCCGAAAGTGACATTGGGCGCCTTTAACGCTTAAATCCGGAGTCACGGCGCAAACGGGAAAAGTTGTCGCAAACGCACCCGAAGTGAAGCGTTGCATTATTGCTTCCAGAAATCCAATCCCCACCACGATAGGCGTTCAGAAACGTGCCGCATACGTATAGCAGCAGATCCCCGAAAGGTTTGACTCATTTAAGAAGTCTATTTCACACATTGAAAAATAATATCCCTTCATATCCTGGAGGCCTTTTGTTTCTGTGGCACTAAATAAACACGACTGAGCCTTTGACTGTGATCTTCCTCTCGTTCCGTCAGTCTTTGCGCATCAAAAGACGCCTTTTTTTCTTCTCTGCCCCGGTTGGATTCTCCAGCTTAAGAAAGCAAACATCAGAGCGGGACACGCAGCATCCCGTTCACCTCGCACTCATGAAAAATCAAAGCTCGTATTTAAAAATGTGATAACTATTGTGACGGAAGGTAAATAACAAGAAAACATAACTCTTATCCGGAGTGAGGGAGAAGGTTAGAGTTTGAGTTTTATTGAATGAATGGCAGCATTTGGCAAAAACAAACAATCAGTTAACTGAGAAATGTTCGAGGTTGGATTAAGTGACTCAGGGAGGGCCGGTTTGTTTGACTCAACACACACACACACACACACACACACACAAACAAACACAAACACACACTCACACAGCTTACATAGAACTGGTCACATGACTATAGGACAGTGCTTCTTCTCTGGCATGCTGGGAAAAGCATATGCTGTCTGCAGGCCGCCCTGCTGCACCTCTGCAGAGCCGGAGGTGCAGCAGAGGTGCCCCCCCCCCCCCCCCCCCCCCCCCCACCTCCCCGCCTCATGCCCCATACCCCATTCCCCCCACACCCCACCCGCCTCCAGACAAACGCGGAGTGAGTCTGTCATTCCAACCTCAGTTATTCGCTCCCCTCCCCCATGTTCACCAGCCTCTCTTTGTGTCTGCCTTCCCTTGAGGCTTGGACACTTGAACCGTGGAGTCTTATGATAACGGCTGTCTCTGCCCTTATGATTTGTCCGTTGCTTCAAACAAAACAAGAAACAAGCGAGGACATATGAGTTGTGTCCGTGAAAACTGCGTTTCATGGGCTTCCCTGCCCCCGTTCGTGCAGGAATTTCCTTCGTGGGGTCCCCGTTTGTACTTGTATATGTAACTTTTCATGTTGACCAGGCCGCCCTGACAGAGGAGTTCTTTAACTTTCTGGTAAAAGAAAAAGGATCCATTTTCTGAGTTTCTCCCCCTCCCCCATCCAGCCCTCCTTCAGGAGGAGGGATTCTTGATGACTCATTTTCTCCACGTAGGCCTAAGCCACTCTCGGCCTCCCGAGGGCTGAGCAGCTGTCCTCCACCTCGCTCAGGACGGATAACGCTCTGCTTCCCTTTCATCTGTTTACACAGCGTCGAAGTAAGACAATCAAAATGGCTGCTTGTGACTTTGTAAATAACCAACCTGATATATGGGCGGTTATTAAAAGGAGAGGGTTGGGAAGGATTTATCTGAAAGCAGCATAGAAACTCATATATTTAACGAAATATCAGTGTTTGATGGACATTTGCGATGCAATACACTCTTATTAGCATAAAAGTATGGGTATAACATGTGAATTAATGTGATTCACATCAATATCGCAAAGTGTCACAATTAATACGCCATTGGGTCTCTGCCGTTGTCCTTCGTTTATAAACCCAAAGCATCAAAAAGAAGACTGTCCAAAGCATGACTCCTATGGGTGCCACCCTGATGTAAAAGATCTGGCATATGTTTAGTCAACTGGAACTATGTGGGTAAAGCTAGTGGAAGACTCATGTCGACAGCGCCAGTTTTAAAGCCAATGTTTACTGAGCCTGTAAGCCAAAACATCCACCCGACCTCCTCCCTGGCGCTTAACAGCCTGTCAAGAGGCGTAAATATAACTTAAGACCAATGCTGTTATGTTCCGTGCGAGGACAATCCCCCAAATTTTGATTTTCTGGCTCCAGAAGCTGGAGCCATTATTACTATGTCTTTCTCATTTCATTTGAGCCTAGAAAAGACACTTTAGAGACCTAAATAACGTACATTTATGGAGAATATGTTCTCATATAACAAACACTGGAACCCTTGGACAGAGAGCCTGCACTCAGCTGTTTGAGGCTCTTATCTAAATCTGAAAAGTGGGCCATACTGTGGGGCCCCCTCTTCAGATTTAGACCAACTTTCTGATTGGCCAACAAAGAACCAGTCTGTATCTCTCTCTCACACACACACACACACAAACACACACACACACAGACACACACACAAACACACACACACACACACACAAACACACACACACACTCAGCTGCTCCTTCACTAATAACCACACAGGGGATGTAGTGACTAACTTCCTCAGTGGACAGTTCCTCTCAGTTCTGTTTGGTTGTGTGTTTCCAAGGCAACCACAGATGTCCCGAAATAGATGATGCTGAGGAACTGACTTTTTCTTTTTCTTTCTTCTTTTCTTTTCTTTTTACTGTAATGCAGCAAAACACCGGATATTAAAATGAATACAATGAAATCATTCAGAACTGCACAGGGCCTTTTTGAGTCGTCACTGCCGGTCCAAATATGGCAGCGTGCTGCGAGTTGCACTTTTAGACAATAAAACGCTCGTGCGCTAATTCCAACGCCCCAAAGTAAAGCGGTTTACCCGCAAGGAGAAGCCGAGCGCCGGTCCGTTATTCACGGCCTCGCTCCGTAACGGTTCAAAGTCGTTGTGGCTCTAATTAATTAAGGCATCAAGTTTCCGACCCGCAATCTGTGCGGCAGCCTGTGTTCAGGTGAAGAAACACGTACCTGGACGCGGGGTAGCTCGTGGGTGGTGACGTACGGACGGACGGACGGGCGGTGTGTACGGTAGAGCTAAGCCGGAGCAGAGAGGCGTCGAGTCGGCGGGGCGGCGGAGTGCGGAGCCGCTGTTTATGCTTCTGGCCCGGGACACTCCCCGTTCATGACACCCCTCCTCCGGCCCAGCCTGCTCGCCCGCAGCAAGGGAGCGGCCGACGCATGGGCGCGCGCTCGCTCACGCGCGCGCACGAACTGATTAACTAAAAAATATGACAACGACAGGGGAACCCGCCGGTGTAAAGCTGTTGCGGCAATGGTTCATCACTTTTACATGATGTCTTAAAGGTGAGCATGTTGTTCTCTGTCCCGGATGGGATGCCAAAGTGTTCATGTTGGACATTTTATGGAGATCAATAAAAAAATGTATTGAATGAGACCGCCTCAATAATAAAAAAAATCTATTACATGGTGTGTATTTTTTTTTCAGAGGAGTCGAAACTTCCGGTCTTCAACAGAGCATGCATCTTGACCAACACTGTCCCTGTCTGGTCCTGGTGTCACACCTCACTAGCACACCACTGTAACGGAGTCAAAGGTAACACAAAGGTTGGCCAGCTAAGATTCAAACTTGTGTTTAAGAAAAGGAGATTACCATAAACTGTTCCTTGCAGTGAAGACCTTACCTGATTACGTCATGATAATTACACCTTACTCACCCCGCACCTGCTTGAGAAATAGTCACCTTTTCTGTTTCATTTTACACTATTTAACAATAATGTGTCTGAAAGCAGAGTGGATTCATGGTGCTGCAAGTACAGCAACACATCCCAGCTGTCATCTTTGTTCCACATTTCCGTGCGAATTCACTCATGCGATTATGTTTAAAACCATGCAGAAATACCCTGCGAGCATATTGCAAACATTAGTTTTTAGGCCTTGAAACACATCCACTGATTATCAAAATAAAAAGGGAGAAGGAAACACAGTTTATAATGTATGGACTTTGTAAGAACATGTCAATTATCATTTTGAGACGTTTTCCCTCTTCTAAAAACAAGGATGTGTCTTCTTGAACACCTGCACGGTTTGGCATGGACACCATGTTGATGCTATCATCTAAAGATGGATAATGAAGAACATGCAGCCATCTGCAGTGACATAAAGCAGCAAAAGGCTTTTCATAAAAAGTCCCTGCGGCTCTTTTTAGGATGAGGTAGAGGCCTCCTTAGTGCCGATGGCTCCATTGCAGGTGCTGGCCACAGTTGGGGACTGTGGCAGACAGCCGGTTGACTCTAGAGGAAATGGCCGAGGCTTGAATGTGTTGGACCTGGTCAAAGCTGCCATGGTTTCATCTTATCAGTGTTCCATTGCATTGTCCATTTATCTGCTCAACAGCTGCGGAACAGATTAATTCTATTAGCATTGTATCAACTGTTTATAATCGCAAGCGACCATAACAGAGTGCCCAATCACACCACAGCAAACACACCGACGGATATCATTTGCACTGATTGTTTATGTTGTAAAAATGCTGTTGATACACATGGAGGGTAAGAAAACAAATGTCCACGACTGCCAATAAATCTATGTTTTTGTTGATATTTGTCGAACATTTATTTAGTCTTTGTCTGTCTTCTGTCTTGTTAATAGGCACTATTATAACTACTGGTAACAGTAATTGCACACACTGGTGATAGTTAGGGTCCACGTGCATTCAAAATGAATAGCATTTGAGTTAATTGTGTCAAGATGTCAGAGAATGTAGGTGAGCCAGGATGCTGATCGACCATGGGCGGTATTACAGTAATACATAACATTTAGATATATTGTGAACATTTTACCGGGTGAGCAAGGTCGCATTCAAATATTTCTATCAGTGCATTTTGAATTTCCCTGAACATTAAATTTGTATAGCCGACGCTTTTATACAAAGTCACTTACAATAAGTCCATTCAGCTGTTTGGATACATTCCAAAACAAATGCAGGTATCATTCACCAACTTGTGAAATATGCAGAACTGCATTTAGTGCTACATTTAAAAACAAACTAGAGAAAGGTGTTTAAAAACATTTTTTTGAAGAAGAAATAATATACTAACTTTTAAAATATGACGGGGAGGGGAATTGATTGACCCTCAACATCGTCCAGGTGGGCCCTTTAATTTAGTGTAAACTGTGAACCCACATTTTCAAATCTTGGTGGCCCTCTGGTGGACAAAAGACAAACCAGGATAACAGAATAACTGGCACGTTTACTGGACAAATATGAGATTAATGTGAACAAAAGTAATAACAAGGTAACATGATCAGTACTGATCAGTAATGAATCATACTAATGCAACTTAAAAAGGACATCTTAAAAAGGACGTTTCGTTGGAGTAGTAATCAACTGCGTTTCCTCTTTTACTTCCTGTCTGTTATTAGAACACCATTAAACCTCATGAATGCGTTCCGTGGCTACCGTAAAGAAGGTGTTCCCTTGAAAATATCTGATCTCAGTATACATGATAACATGTTGCAGCAGGGTGCAGCATGTACTTTCACTCTCTTCCAGGGCAAAATATTGATAACAGCCTCCCGGTTACAGATATCAAATTGCTCTCACTCAGGAACACCGTCCACGTCACACAGTTTCTAAAATAAGGGGCCGTAATTTATGTACACATTGACAAGGCTTCAGTCATGGATGGAAACATCATAACAAGAAAGTCTTGTTTTTTGGGGGCCTTCGCCGTGTCAGACGGCAACACAAGCTGCATTCAGCCCGGCAGGAAGTCCTGTACACTTGAGATTTGAAACTTGGACATGAGTTGGGCAGCTCAACCAAAGAAAAAAAAGGAGGAACATATTTTCCCAAGAACCCAAACTGGGAGCCTTTAGGATAATCCACAACAGTGTTTTAATTTGTTTGTAGTCCTCGCAACAGCCTGTTTGTTTTTTCCCCTCTAATAACTTAAGCTTCCTTATTGGTTGTTGGCCATGCTGGCAGCAGGGCTGTAGGGATGGCAGCGTCGGTCACCCCAAAATATCCCGACAACTAAACGGATTACCGTGACATTTTATTCATGGTCCCCGGAGGTCACCGATTTAGATCCATTGTCCCAGAGGGAGATTTGTTTCCCAGCCAGTGCAACACAGAAACATACAGATATAGACGACACATAAAGTCTACATGAATGCTTTAATGCCCCTTACAATATTCCACAACAGTGTCAGTGGGGCAGTTTGTGGCGGAGGGCAGAGATGGGGACTTGGACTCTGGGACTTGGACTCAAGTCACACTTAAGTACCACACACACTTACAGCAGAGTATAAACTGTCATTAGTTGGAGGCCCAGTGTAAATAAGGTTGTACTATAGGATCTGCTTATTATTACATACCTTATAATGTTAGCTATATTTTCCTGTTACCCTGATTAAAATTAGTCAATGTTTGGGGGCAAAATACAGTTCAAAGAAAGTTTTCATTGGATGTTCTTTTTCATATTGCATTGCAATAGCCTGCTTAAAGTGATCATATATAACAACTCAAACCTTCTTACGTTTTTTTGTTTTGTGAATTGATTAAGGAGTGATGATACAGCGCATGCTTTGAATTCCTTAGAACCTTCCTTGAACACCTAACTTTTCAACAAGATGACATTTTTGGACATTTAGTGACAATGCCAACAGAGGGGCAAAACGTTCACTTATCTTGGAATGAAATAAAACTATCATGATATCTCCTTAATGGATTTTGCAACACATTTCATATAGACATGCATGGTTGCCAGATGATAAACCCTAATGACTGTGATCTTGACTTTTCCTCGTGCCAACATGAGGTTGAAATGTGTGGGTTTTTGAGTGAACACACATTCACATCCTGCCCAGGATTAATTGTTATTGGGATCCCTTCATTTTTAAAAACACTTTGGTTTATGACAAAATACCTGCAAGGACTAATTCCTTTCCTCAGATGTGCTTTAGTGCTGTGTGGCTAATGTTAGCATGCTAAGATGGTGACCATGGTAAACAATGTGCCCGCTAAACATCAGTATGTTAGCATGCTAACACGCTAATGGATTTGCAATAGTCATGCATAGAAGTACATATTCAGAATGAACATAGGCATGTATAGCCTTGCAATGTGTATATTTTCTTCTCTTTTATTAGCTTTAGGTCTATTATCTTGCGCCACTGACATCTGTTGTTGCAGAAATGATAAGCTGAATCTCCCTTTTGGAGAAAATAATTTCATGTTTCATGTATGTATGTATATTGACACAAGTTATTTCTCTAAAAAGCATGCAAATGCAGTTTTACACCAATGGTAACACTGCATTTGTTAAATATATAGAAAAAAGTTGGGCAAACATATATAAAGGTCTACACAGTATATACTACAGTGTAATAAATATGTATACTTATTTACTGTACAGACAGAGGTGATTTATGTGCATACATTAGTAGAGAGCATATGTGCCGTATATACAGTCTGCTTAGACATTTTATAGTCATTTAGTTTGAGAAAGAATTTGTACGAATAAATATGACCACAACTTCGGATAGCGTCCCTGAATTGGAGAAGCTTGGTTGATAAGTTGTAACGTCAGTCACATTAAAATAGATACTTCAAGATGCCTTGAGGTCCTTTCACTGTGACCAACTATTCAACGAGAACATGAAAAGCACAGAATACATACGTACTGGATTGTATTCTGTGCTCTCTGTAGGACAGTCTGATATTCTCTCCATCCCTTCGAGCTAAGTGTTTCTTTATCTACGTTCACGCGCGTGCCTGTGCGCGCGCATTATAAAAACCCTTTGGTTCACGTGCGGAAAAAGAGGGGTGGGGTGGGAAGAAGTGACTTGTGGGATGCGGCAGAGAGAGAGAGAGAGAGAGAGAGAGAGAGAGAGAGAGAGAGAGAGAGAGAGAGAGAGAGAGAGAGAGAGAGAGAGAGAGAGAGAGAGAGAGAGAGAGAAGCGGGAAAGAGAAGGAAGAGAGCAATAAAACAAGTCGTTTACGGTTAATTGAGCGCCTGACATTCAGGTTTGCGCAGACAAACGGCGGAAGGGAAAAAGTTCAAACCCCACTAACCAGCGCGTGGGAGTGGGAAGCAGGATCGTGACTGACTGAGACAAGCTCCACTGTCTGTCTCGTCATGGCAGGTAACTAAATTTAACCAGAACACACACAAACCGGCGAGCTGGCCGGTGTGTGTGTGTGTGTGTGTGTGTGTGTTTTATATTTCTTTCCCCGACGCGGATCCGTTCCAACGAGCGCTCTGCCTCAACGTTTGCACGGTTCCGCTAACCCAGCCTACTGTCAGTTCAGCTAACGCCTGCTAGCTTACTCAACTTAGCAGCTAGCTGGCTAGCTAGTGCTAATGTTAGCCATTCAGGAAACTCGAGTGTCATCGCCCATCTGGCCTGTATCTGCCGGCTACAACAAGCTAGCTAGCCGGCTGCTGCTAGCAAACGGTGGCTGTTTATCATTATCGCCGGCCCGGGACCAGTCTCCCGAGCTAGCTAACGCTGCAAACCGTATTAGCCAAACATTGCTAGCCGCGACACCAGCCCTAAATCGCAAAGACTGCTTCTCAGACTTGTGCAAGACATTTACTGACTACCATTAGCGCTAATTCACCTGATCTGCTGTTGATGTACAAGCAAAATGAGCTCGTCGGTTGTCGCCCCAGTACACTCATTTCTCAGACATACCATGACTGGATTGACAAGCCAGGTTAGCTAACGTTAGCTCAAACTTTGACATTGCCCACATGCAGGCTAGTCCTCCGGGCCTGCTGCAGACTGAGAAAGCTGTTAAATGTTCTGTGCAATTTCTAACTGAAAGGGGCTGATGAGTCAAGTCGGACAGTATTGCATGAATATGCATACGTGGGAATGTTCTCCCCTCACTTTAAGATTAAAATAGTCAAAGGATTTTGGTTGCTTCGCGTAATATTAGCATTTTCCATTTCATTCATCAGCTGATAGTCGTGCAGTGAATATAGAGTTATTAAAAATGATAGGCGGCTTAAATCCAATGTATCCGATTGAGATTGTTGGCTATTTGTTTATTTGGCAGATGACCACTGACATGTTTAGTCCATACATGTGGTCCAACTGGGCGGGGAAGTGACAGTGGTCTTAGGGCTGAGGCACTCCACATCATCCTTTTGATGAAACTGACTGACTAAGATGATTTAAACATTAAAACAACTGTTTACTATGAATATTTTCTTCTGCAAGGAATGCAGGTAAATCTATGAGAGTGCTACATTTATGTCCTGGCCAGCACCAACCCTGTCCTGGCTGCTTTAAATCATGATTCATCTCAGAATACTGTGTATGATGAAGCCATGGTGACTCATAAATGTCCTTGGTCATTCTGCAGAGCTTTTCCACTATGTATTATTGACAAATCGGACCACTTTACATTGTGTAATAACAAATGATCACATGTGAAAGAAGGAAAAATATGTGGAATTTAACTTGCTAT
Organism: Cyclopterus lumpus; assembly: GCF_009769545.1. NCBI lineage: Eukaryota > Metazoa > Chordata > Actinopteri > Perciformes > Cyclopteridae > Cyclopterus > Cyclopterus lumpus. Next base: position 16,106,953 of record NC_046977.1, read on the forward strand.
GTTGTGCAATGAGCTGTGCTGAGAGAATAACCTGTTGAGGCAAATGATGGAGCTCATCAAACAAGCTAGCATGTTTATTCTTGTTGATATATTTTTAACTTACGAGTCTGGCGAAAGAGCATCTCCTGCCGTTACAGTTTCCCAGGCTTAAAATGAAAGCTGTTTCATGACTGCGTTCACCTTTTATTACTATGATCTGGAGCTAAGTACATGATTTGCAATCAACTTTTCTCTCAAAGTGATAAAGCCACTGTGCCAAGGCTCATATTTTAATTTTATTTAGTAGATTCATTCTTATTAGATGTTAAAGATCTTTGACATCCAAGTTGCATGTTTCTTAATAATATAAAATGGATTTTGCCTCTCCTGCCGTTACAGTTTTCCCAGGCCCAATTCATAGCTGTCCTTGCAGGTATCAGGTGTGGAACACTTGAGGAATACCTATATCTTGAGTTTAGTTTGCGTGAGATTGAAGGGTCATATTTGATATCAATATAATTTGTCTTTTTAAGCAAGACTGAGAAGCTGTGAGAGGATATGTGCACATATGTGACTGCATGTAGTTTGCAACAGGTCTACCATCTCACCGTCCTTCCAACATAGTTTCAATTATCCCACTCTGCCTAAGAGTGCCAATGTTCTGAATCAAAAACTTATAAATGAGCAACTATTTATGCGAGTATCAACAAGGAAATGTCCAAGCACACTGAGTACACTGATTTGACTTTCCACATTGTGTAGTTAATTACTGCTGTGGCACTCTATCCTCACGTTGCACGGCAGTAAGATTCTTGCGATTACGCAATATCACGTGAGAATCGCAGGATCACACGGATCTGTATTTGAATGTTTATTAACTTTTTTTTTCATCTCTGTAGGACCTGGAGGTGACATGCAGTGGTGCTTCTCTCAGGTGAAAGGAGCCATCGATGATGACGTAGCTGAAGGTATGAGCTCTGCCGAGGATTAGTATTTGTAAAGCACGGACAGTAGGCAGGTTGTGAAACAGCAGCTCAACGCCTTCCACATTTGTTTCAATCCCACCAGCTAGATATAGCTTAATTTTCCTGTGACCTGCCATGATGCAACGCACTTCAACTGTGCACTCCCTGCGCTAGTGCAGTGATCAGACAGGTCTAAACCCTAATAGTCAATGATCGACTGGCTCGCCATGTGTGGTCATGTAGATGACGAGAGAGTAGGTGCCAATTCTATTTAAAAGGCTCATTATGTTAAACTCCCATGTGACATAATTCACTCCCACATTCTGCTTTTACTCGTATCATACAGCAAATGTTTTTTTAATTTATTGGAGCTGTGTGTTCAGGTAGTCTTAATGCAAAACAATCTCCTCTTCACATTAACAACTTTACCAGCGGCAAATCACTTGAAGGTTTTTATTGCTACAGGAAGTGCAGCTTTAGTGCGGTTAGTGGCTGACTACCAAGTCTTCAATTCTTCAAGTCGAGATCAATTTGGAATCAAACCGCATAATATGGACATTTCTTTCTTTTTTTTCAGCAGATGGTTTAGTATTTTAAAAATTAATGATAAAAGAGAAGCAGCCACAGCGAGCTGGGTAGATGAAGAGCATCAGATGACAGGTGCCACTTTGGCGTTGCCTGCCTGATGGACTTTGATTTCAGTTGCTCATGTTGTGGCGCAGTTGTCCCAACAGTAGGGCTAGATGGCTGATGATGGACAGAGGTTCAGTGGTTCTGAATAATATAACCATGACTGAAGGCTTATCAGACACAGCACAGCAGTTAATAATCCTAATAAGACAGGATTTCTGGAGAATTGTCCTGGTGGCAATCATTTCCCACTTCTCTCTTGATTCAAGGTAAACAGTTTAATTATTATTAAACACAATGCTTCACTTTATTTTACCTCCAATGTGTGCCCACACATGTATTTGACTGGCCAGTGCTGCGAGTTTCCTGATAATGTTGCACTGACTTGCCGTTTTGCCTACCCTCCTTGATTGTAAATGGGGTGGATAAAGTGATACAAATGCCACAAACGATTGCCTCCAGAATGGAGTGCTATTGTTGGTCCTTCTGCAAAACTATGGCTGGTGGCCGCACCCCAAGAGATGCAAAATATGTTCCTTGCGTACCTTTTGGGAGGAAATGTATGTAAGAATATATACTTACTTTTGATTGTATTTTATCGTCTGTTTCATTCAGCCAGCGATTGAACTTTCCATGTAGTTGTAGGTTATAGCTTTTTTGTATTGCTGTTTCAGAAAGACTTGCTTGTTTACATACAAGAATAATAACGCAATATTGAGCAATTGTCCTTTTTTTAAATAACCAATAAGAATACTAGTATTGAAAAAAATCCTAATGATACCCATCCCTACCGACGGATGGTTATCGTTAGTGACAGAAAAATGCTACATTATCCTAGGCCTACATCTTTACTCACTGTTGTTGATTTATGCAGTGTCCACATACAAATAGGGACTTCTGTTTTATATTAATATGTAATGCTTCTTAGTAATACAGGTAGTTGCTTTGCTGTGGCTGTGAGTTCTGTATTTTACACCTAATGATAGACAATCCTCTTTAACGATGATGATGATAATAATTATAAATATGTAGTTGCTTCCCTAGGAGAAGAGCGGTTTTAAGTATGTCCTCTCGGAGCAATGCTACTAGTTCAAATATATATATATACTTTTGGCCCCGGGGTGTACAATGTTCACAAAGACTTCCTACTACAACCTTTTGCAGCATTGTCCTTCTGCTCCAGTGGGTAACAAAGGGTTACATTTGTGTGTGTGAGAGAGAGAGCAAGTTTCTGTTTATAAAGCAACATACTACTGCTGGGGTAAACGGGTATTGCTGGTGGGAAAACTAGGTTACTGATCATTTTCCGTCTGCTCTACATGCTCTGGCATCTCTGGCCTACACGCTCGTCCATCTAGTGCACTCTGGTTCTAGCACAAGTTGATCCAGAGTTAGTTGGGATTAACGTGGTGGCCCCTCATTGTCTTTAGTATTTGCCCCCCCCCCCCCCCCCCCCCCCCTGAAAACCGATTTAAAAAATATATGTACAAGTTTAAATGTCTGTCAACATGTCATGTTTGTGGGTTTTTTACAGCGGACATCATATCCACAGTCGAGTTTAACCACACAGGGGAGCTGCTAGCCACAGGAGACAAGGGTGGCCGTGTAGTCATTTTCCAGCAGGAAATAGAGGTACAGCTACAAGTTTGCCTTTTGTTGAGTTTTATTCCTACATTATACATTTTAGAAAAAGGCCAGCCCCTGAACTCAATGACTTGAAGTAAAAAGAAAACAACAGATTTATTCTTGAATAAAGACTTACAGAGTGACTTCATTCTCTGCTCAGGTAGACATTGTTCCAATACATCTTGACACAGGATGTAGTTGTTAGTTGCTATATTAGTGTTACAAATGTTAAATACAGCTACCGTAAACTAGTGATGTACTTTTTGCCCAAAAGTAGCAGTCAGTTCTTATTTAGAAGATGTCTTTTTTGTTGTCTATAATATGAGGAAGTCGTGTATGCGTTGCTCTACTGCTGTAGGCGATATGAATGGAAACACATCCGTAACAATTGACCCAGATGTGCAGTTCACCTGGATGAGGAAAAAATACTCCTTATTCTCGCTGCTTTTTAGTTATTGACATCTTTGTCATCATTTTCATCTTAAAACGGTTGTTGGTTGCTTGTTATTGTCTAACGTCTGCGCCTTTCATTTTTTTTCCTTGTCTGATATTTTCCCCGTCTCATGGGCAGAATAAGAATCAGCCTCAGTTCCGGAGCGAATACAATGTTTACAGCACTTTCCAGAGCCATGAGCCAGAGTTTGACTACCTGAAGAGTTTGGAAATAGAAGAGAAGATCAACAAGATTCGTTGGCTTCCTCAGAAGAACGCTGCTCAGTTCCTGTTGTCAACTAACGGTAAGTTAGTCACTTCTAATTGAGCACACATCCCCAGCTATTTAACGGCAATCTGTCGTGACTTTCATTTCAAATTCAAACAGGTGACATTAAAACCATTATTAACAGAGAAACTAAAAATAGTCCCTTTCACAGTCAAATGTGACCAGGAGCTGGAATAGAAATGTCAGAAAACCTAACGACGGTGTTCTCTGCAAGACTCGAATTCCCGGGAAATGTTCCTGGTAGTCTGAATATTAATGATTAATGTGTTTTGCTCTCTCAAACACAACATCCAGGCTCTCCTCCCTTTTCTTGGACCACCATCTTATGTGTGACACAGTCATCTCGTAGAGGACACAGAGCACTGCGCAAAGAGTTCTGAGCCGTTACCGTTCTGTTTGTGACAGCGGTTTATGGGCAGAGCAAACGGCTTTATACAATCTGTGGCTATTGGCCAGCTAGTTGAAGACCTGAAGTGCTTTATTTAAACCAAAAAAAAGGGAAAGTGTGCATTATTTGTCCGTGGTGCTATATTGTTATTTACACAATTATTCTTGTCTTTGACAGATAAGACAATCAAGTTGTGGAAAATCAGTGAACGAGACAAGAGACCAGAGGGTTATAATCTCAAAGAGGAGGATGGACGCTACAAAGACCCCAACACTATCACAGGACTGCGGGTCAGTCCCTGAGTCAAACACAGCGGAAAATAATCTCCACACATTTATCTGATACTTGGCCTATTAAGAGAGCAGTGCTGCCCAATTTGAAGGTTTGCTTCGAGAGGTAACGCAGACTGCGTTTCATCAATTATCAGTGTAACCACGGGGCTCGGGATCTTGGCGAACAGGTTATGTGGCTGCAGTTATTCTGGCTGATTCGCATCGGCTCTTTTTGTCGCCTGAATCTGGGTGAAACTCTGCTGGCAGTTTGCTGACCAAATAATAGATTCAAGAGAATCCTATAGGACGTTTTCCTGCCTTAACAGGAACAGGTGTGACACAAACGAACTGAGTCATCTTAACAGGACTAGCTAAATGTTAGTCAAGTACTGTCTTTATGCCGGCATTCCTGAGATCAACCGAAATAACTGACAACACCTTCTGTGGGTGTAACGATAGGTGTGTGTGTGGTGGCTTTAACTGTGGCCACCTTCCAACGTGCATCCACACAGGTAATAGCTTTGTATGATCTACAAAATGTAAATGGTTGTGCCTCTGACTTGAAAGAGAAGCAAGTCAGGCAGACGATATGGCTTCCTTCTCCGGCAATTTGTTCAACTAATGTTTAGACTCCTGTCTGTCAAACTCCGGCACCTTCTGTGTGGATAGTCGTTGATGCATTCAGCCACAATGCTCAGGTTTACACTTTGTTGTTGGCACATGCATTTAAAGAAAGACAATTCAAATTGAATAAAAAATAAACATTTCTTTATTCTGACTCCGCAGTCAGTGTGTTTTTACACCTGTAGTTTTCTTATGACCTGTGTGGATTTCTTTATTAACTTAGCAAAGCGGTTCTTTAGACTAAAGAAAATGTCTAAAATGTTTCCTTTTTTATAGAGCTAATTAAATGGAATAATTCTGGACACACCTACTCCACTTGCTCTGGTAATGAAAGCCTATAAATGGCTAGATGAGCTCAGTAAAAATGTTCTCTCGCCCGCATGACGAGTCTCAGACCATGTCCTGTTTGTTCTCGTCGCAGGTGCCAGTTTTAATACCCATGGACCTCATGGTGGAAGCCAGTCCGCGGAGGGTGTTCGCCAACGCTCACACCTACCATATCAACTCTATCTCGGTCAACAGTGACGACGAGACTTACCTGTCTGCAGACGACCTCCGCATCAACCTCTGGAACCTCGAGATCACCGACCGCAGCTTCAGTATCCTTAAATACATGCCGGCGTTTCAATTGAATTATTTTCGTAATATGAGATTGATAGATGTCGGGAGCTGTTATTACAGCCCAATATGTTATCACTCAACCATGACACTGTTTGACACAAGGGGGAAGAAATGGGTCATTTAAACGTTGCTCTATTCAGCAGACATCGTCACCTAAGGAAAATCGCTGTGATTTTTAAAAACATTTTTTATTTCCGATAACATTTTTGCGTTGTACACTAATCGCTCAACAGGTTTCTTCCCTAACCCTGTGCTCCTTTAAGACATTGTTGACATCAAACCGGCCAACATGGAGGAGCTGACGGAGGTGATCACAGCAGCAGAGTTCCATCCTCTCCAGTGCAACACCTTTGTCTACAGCAGCAGCAAAGGAACCATCCGTCTGTGTGACATGAGGGCGTCGGCGCTGTGCGACAAGCACTCAAAGTGTGAGTCCCCACTTCGGACCCTTTTTTAATCCCGGTTCCTCGACAGGTGGCTTAAGTACTGGATTCATTGCGCTAAGCCTGATTGTCAGCGAACTTCATCTCATACTATACCGTTGGAGAGGAGTTTGACATTCACAAACAATTCAAAGATGTGCACGCTGCAGGGAGCAACAATATTACATGAAATTATTACTATCCAACATGAAAAACATTCCAGTAGAAAGAGGAGCTGGTAGCAGTGAGAACATTAACCTGGACAAGTAGTTCCCAAAGTGTATTGCCTTGAGGACGGGCCACGGGTCCCACAAGATCTGATGTCATTGTTTTTTTTTTTTAATCTAAAAAGCCTAAAACATTTACAACTTTTTAAATTGTTTAACATATCAAAGCTGAAGAAAGGAAAAACAAAAATCTGTCACTGTATTAAACCTCAGTTTGATATGCAGTTATATGTAAAGACACGATAACTCAGTTGGCTGGTCCACAAAAGAAATCTTGAGCATCAAACACCGGTGAATTTCTATGCACCAATTTATGATGGAAATGTTATTTATCTCAAAGGAAAACTCTATGTAGCATTTTAAGGGATCTGTTGGCAGAAATGGAATGATATTAAGAAGTATGTTTTCTTTAGTGTATAATCACCTGAAAATAATATCAGTTTCATGTTTGTTATATTTTTAGAATGAGCCACTTTATATCTTCACATGGAGCAGGTTCCATGTTTCTACAGTAGCCCAGAACAGACAGATGCAACCTGACGGCTATATACCGCCAAATCCACTGGCTCTTTAAGGACGGCACAAAATCCTCTGTCACACATCCAGAGGCTCATGTTTGTGCCATCTTCCTTTTTTCTTGTCCAGTGTTTGAGGAGCCGGAAGATCCCAGCAATCGCTCCTTCTTCTCCGAGATCATATCCTCAATCTCTGATGTGAAGTTCAGCCACAACGGACGCTACATGATGACCAGAGACTACTTGTCCGTCAAGATCTGGGATCTGAACATGGAGAACCGGCCGGTGGAGACTTATCAGGTGAGGCTGACGAGCAGAAGCAGAGTAGCTGTGTGTCAGGTTTGTTGCTCAGGTGCAAACAGGTTATATGCCATTTATCATGAGCACTGTGCTTTGAGAGTCTTTTAATAACTGCCTTTGACCAATGTGCCTTTATAATGTTTAGACTGTGTTGTAGATATGCTGCTAATTTAAATTTTACAAAGCAAAGAGTAATGTAACCAGTAATGGCCACACCTTGTTTTCAAATAAATGTTTTATCTTACTTGGAATTACACATAGTGACCACTTAGTGGCGCCAGAAGCTCATGGTTTTGCTTTTCCTCTGGCCTTTTGGATAGACTGAAGTTAGTTCCATTGTGATGAGCTTCTGGGTGATGTGATAAGCACAAAGATGGCTAACGTTAACAGTGACGTGTGAGTCTTTTGGTCGCCCCTTACATCTGCCTCTGATCCTCACAGGTCCATGAATACCTGAGGAGCAAGCTGTGCTCGCTGTACGAGAATGACTGCATCTTTGACAAGTTTGAATGCTGCTGGAATGGCGATGACAGGTGAGGATGTGCATGGAGTTGCAGTGTCTTTTTTTGCTTTGTTGGTGCTGCCTATCTGTTTTTTTTTTTTTTTTTACTGACTGCCTGCAAAGCTCATGGTCTTAATTTCAATGTGCTTTTGGTGACTGTCTGATTTATAAATTAGTAAATTTGAAAAAGTTGAATCAAATTAATTTGAATATCAGCAGAACACCATTTACATTAACAGTGCATTTACATTAAGACTTTTTTTCTCAGATTTACTCCTAAAACACAAATCTTGTGATAACGGACATTGTTCATAATGGTTGATGTTAAAGGCTCACGTACCTTTCTTCTCCTTCCCCCTGCCCCCTCGTCAGTGTGGTCATGACTGGCTCGTACAACAACTTCTTCCGGATGTTCGACCGAGGCCAACGGCGGGATATGACCCTGGAGGCCTCCCGAGAAAACAGCAAGCCCATGCAGGTCCTGAAGCCTCGCAAAGTGTGCGCGGGTGGCAAGCGCAAGAAGGACGAAATCAGCGTGGACAGTTTGGACTTCAACAAGAAGATCCTTCACACGGCCTGGCATCCCCAGGACAACATCATCGCCGTGGCGACGACCAACAACCTCTACATATTCCAGGATAAAGTGAACTAACGACACGAGATCTGGCGCGGGTGACGTTGTGTGTACCCTCCCCCCACCACCACATCCCCCACCCCTTGCTGCCTCGTCCAGGGTGACCTGCGGTAACGCCAACAATCAGCATCCCTGTTCGTCGCTCCTGGGTGACCAGACTTTGCCACTTTGTTCTAGATGTGGACAGAGGAGGCCTCGCTCTTGCCCATCATCAGCCTGTTAGTGGCAGAGTAACACCTGCCTTGTTGTTTAAGTAATGTTGTGCCAATTCCTCCCCTGTCCCTGCTGCCCCCCCCCCTTTTTTTTGCCAGCCCACCTGCCCTTTTCTTCCCCTGGGGTAACATGGGTAAACAAGTTTAATTTCTTTCAAATTCTGAATACAGACACCTTTATTTTTATAACTTCCCCCTTCCCCCATGGTCCTGTGGTAGAAAATGAAAAAAAAACACTTAATTAGTACGTCCCCATGTCCTGTGCCATTGTGGTGTTTATTTTTCTAAGAAAAAAAATGCCTCCTTTTTGTTTTGTATACACCTTTTTATTAATTCATCTGTTGTAAATAGTATTCTTTGAGTCTCTTCACATGTCTCCCCTCGTTCATTAAACCATAAGTACTCAACAGTCACAAACGTATGCTCGCAGTTTCCATGGCTCACACAAACAAACAGGACAGCAACACCTCAGCGGTCCCCCCCCCCCCCCCCGGGAGTTTGAGAAGTACAGTGTTTTCACGGATTTTCAAAAGCCCGGCCCAGTGAGGAGATGTCCCGCTCCACTGCTGCTGTACTTCCGGGCCGGCCAAAGAGGTCCAGACTCCAGGCTCTATGTCCTGTCATCTTCATGCATTGGTTCCTCTTCCTCTTTGTTTGTGTTTGACAATAGTCAGGTATAACAGATGGCCTAATCAAAGATAATTATTATGATTGTCATATTTATATTAAGAGGAGAAAAAAAAGTTAAAATGTCACCAGATTTGGTTCCGTCCCATTTTGTGAAATGAAACTGGACCTTTACATTTTTTTTTTAGCGATCTTGAGTATTGTCTTCCCATGGTGCACCACGGCTCCGAAGCAGTACTTCACAACAGGGAAAAACTTTTTGTTGATTTGACACTGGACTCTTGCTGCACCAATTTAAGTACTTGGATGTGTTTTGAAAGTTTAAAAGAAATAACATTTGAGGCATTAAGTCACTTAAAGTGTTTTGTTCAAACTACTGCAGACGTTATTACTGCTACTGTGTGTACTGGTACAATAAGCTGCACAAGGATTTGCAGCGGTTGATGTCTCCACACGTATTTAAAAATGTGGACAGGTCAGACTATGTTGATGCCTCTAGTAATGTATAACTACGATTTTAAACTATGACAGTGAAGATAATAAAGGAACTACTTTTTGCACCCTTGTGATTGCCTGATTGTTGACGTCTCATCGCTGTTCTCAGATCAGAGCAGATTGCCCTGATCAGACACCTTCAGCTGTGAAACAGATGAGGGTCCATCAATAAGCACCTTGTGCGAGATCCACCTGGATTGGTGTGAAACCAGCTTGTGATCTGTCCCTGATCCGATTGACAGCAAAAAGGAAAACCATCCGCCCTGCAATCAGCTGACGTGGTGTCTGCAAACACGCACGTATGAGCCGTGTACGTGCTCGTGCACACGCCGCCGTCTCCTCCTACATAGGCATTGCTCGTGGTGCTTTCGATCAATAGTTGATGCACGCCGTAGCCCGAGCGGTTGCGTTATCTAATTCCTTTCCCTCTTATTATCTTTGGGACAGCGTGACGTCAGCTCCGGGAAGGTCTGAGCGGCTCGCGCGCGGCTGCTGCTCACAGACCAGCTAACGGTTAGAAAACAAACCGCAGCGGTGCGTTCGGTCAGCAAGCCCGAGAGTAGTAGGCCATTAGGATTAATAAAGACCGAGAGTAGTAGGCCATTAGGGTTAATAAAGACCGAGAGTAGTAGGCCATTAGGGTCAAGTGGACGACGGCACGAGTGAATGTGTGCAGAGAAAGGTCGCGCGCCCGTTTATGCGACCCGCCCCGCTCACAAGCCGCGACGATGTCCGACACCGTGAACGTTACTTCCACAGACAACAACGGAGACTCCGGGCTTAACGGTAAGTTACATGTCACCACATTGACTTGTGTTTTCTGTGAGAAGCGGCTCGGGGTTTCACGTCTGTGTTTTATATGACGTTCTTAATCGTTAAACAGAGTTCATTCTCCCAGTTTGGTCATTTTTCCTCCACCGACTGGCCGTGTTCTGTGTTTATTGACAGTAGTGCGGCCAATTGGCGTCTCGGCAGACTTGACTGACGGTCGAATAAGCCAATCGGCGACTCACGCGAGGAAGTAGAGGCGGGTTTAAGCTCTGTCAACAAGGCGAGGAAGAAACACACAAAAATGGGGGACGTGAAATTTAGCCACATTTTACACGTAGTCGCTGCATTTCACAGTCAGTGCTATCTAAAGAAATAACATAAACCCGAGTACCCAGCTCCTAACAAACTATCTCTTTTCAAAAGTAGTAAAGGGGTATCTAAATAAATCACAGACTAAATGATCACCGGGCAGATGACATGTTTTCCACTGCATCGTTTCATCACGTGAACGTCCAGCTGCTGAACTGGAACGTGCAGTTAAACAAGGGCCTGTTTATTAACCCCGCTGCTCTGAGTCAGAGGCTTACTGGGAACTGCTGTGGTACAATAAAAAAACAAAAAGAAAAGTTTCCACAACACTTAAAAGGGAGGTCCGTGACATGGCATAATGCTATGTATGGCCACAGTGACAAGGAGGGCAGACGTTTTGGACGTGTGGGGGAGGGGGGGAGGAGTGTCACAGCACTTATTTTAAGAGAGGCATGGATTATTTTTAATAGGATTGGATAGCCACTGATAAATAGTTGTGGAGATATCAAGTAGCTGGTTGACAACATTCATGTTCACTCCTATGAGGTGGAAGGAGCAAGCAACAAGTGTTATTATGCCCGCCCCCCCCCCCCCCCCACTATATCTACCTCTTGTGGGGCCCCATAATCCTTTGCTCACTGAGCCAGGAATAACCTCCGTTATGAAGTGCATGATCCACTGCAGGTTTTATTGACATATAAAACCACACAGCGGTGTGCATGCTGAGACACTGAAGCCGTGGGCAGATCAGATGGAGAGACCCACTGCCGTGTGCTCCGTTATCGGAGACTGTGTTATTTCTGGCGTTTCCTGGAGCTCTTGCACCGGAGTCATGTTTGTCTAATACCTGGGATCTTCAGTCCACACCTCCTCCTCCTCCTGCTCTTCTTCCTCTGCCTGAGCCTCAGAATCATTAGATCAGAGGTCACGCTGTGTCCCGCCTCCTCTAAACCCACCCAGCAGCTGATAACTTCCCCGGTGGCCAGAATGTTCGGAAGCTCCAGGGACGATGTGGGTTTTTGGAGACAACGGGCTGTCGCCAGCAGTTTGGCTCGCGGTCCGCTGGGTAATCCGCAGGATGAGTGCAAGTGCTGAGTCGAGGCCGGTTTTATGGGGGAGGGGGGGGGGGGCATCGTTTGGGTTGTGGGTATAACTGGCCTGATGCCTGAACTGTGAAATTCAGTCACCCTGAAAGCTCATGTGGACATGGTGTTTACTTACTGTTATTTAACCTGTTATGGGGTCATTTGACCTGAGTGAGGACAGAAGGAGAAAGAGATATTTGATGAGGGTCACCCCCCCCCCCCCCCCCCCCCAATTCTCAAAATTCTTGCCCTGGCTAATACCCCCTCCTCTCCTCTGTAGTTGTAACTTGTAACCGACAAGCCGCGCCTCCTCAGCTGCCGGTCCGTGCCCGAGTTCACAAGTCAAACTGTCTGAAATGAAAAAAGCATATTGGAAGCTCGTCGCTTAGCCAAAAACTTCTGATGTGAAAAACAAACATCAGCGGTGATACCAAAACATAAGATTAAGTAGGCAGTGCATGATGCCCTGCTGTAGAGGCACAGGGAGGCTATGTTGCCAAAAGGGGGATAAGACACACAAAATGAAAACAAAGGACCCATTTAAGGGACTCATCTCATTTGCATTCTTCTGGTAAGCAAATCGATGTATAAAATGAATTCTACATCTGTTCATCATTACTCATGAAGTCCAACTCTTTTACATTACTTCATAGAACGTTTTGCTGCCATGCCAAAGAGATTGTGTCAATACCTTTTTAAGTTTGACCATATAATCATCTGATAATGGTTTTCTACCACAATCATTATCTTGCTTATTTTTTGTATTTATATTTTGATCTTTTTTTTTTTTTTTTTTTAAACAGAAGAAATCCAACAATTTCTTTATCTCCGAAAAAATGGAAATAAATTGGAATATAAACATTTGTTTAATCTCCCTGTTGCAAAGGGACGATGCGTAATAAAATATGGTGCTTAGTGTTTTCTTGCAGCTGGAAACAAAACATTTGAGTGCACTGGTGGGACCTAAAAACAGGTTTAAAACATTTGTAATCAACCTTTTTTCATGAATCAGTGTTTTGGGTTTTAGTGAAAACCACAACATTGAACATCCGCAGCACTGATGTCATCTGAACCAACGTTTTTCCGCTTCGTTTCCTCCCCACAGGGTCCTGGGTGGAGTTGGAGATGAACAGAGCCACAGCTGGATCGGCCCCGCCGACCTCCACGGCCCCGGGCCTGCTGCTCCTCCCTCAGGTGGAGGAAGAGGAGGCCATGGTGGGGGGGCTGGAGCACGTCCCGTCCTCGTCCTCGATCCACAACAGTGACATGGAGAAGATCCTGCTGGACGCTCAGCACGAGTCAAGCCGCAGCAACTCCTCCTGCGACAGGTAGTGTTAGCGGGGGAACTCTGCCGGTCACATGCATATCTGTAGAAAAGTTGTCTGAAGTTTAATTAGAGATAAGTGGCTCAAGGGTACATTTACCGCTACTGGCACAACACCCCCACGTCTCCAACCCAACCATCAGTGGTCACATAGTTACATTATGGGTAATGTGGCCACCAACCTTCTAACAAGGAGAAAGGAAAAAAGAAGAAAGACTATCTCGGGTTCTGTTTCATAGGCTTTGATTTATTTTTTTCTTAATTTTTTTTTTTTTTTACAATCATGAGTCCACCGATAGTGAAAAGCTGAAGCGCTGGAGAACTCTCCAGACAATCCTCTGAAAGTATTATTGATGCAGTTGTGGCCCTTCTGAACAAGACCTCGAGCATTCTTGTACTTGTTATTGGAAAAAAAAAAAAAAGTCAATACAATTTAGATAATTAGGCTGCATGAATAGCACAGTTTTGAATGTTTATTTGTGTAATAAACCACATGTAGATATCAAACTAGTCTTTCTTTAGCTATAAACTCAAAATAAAGGCTGTCATACTTCCATTTTCTTCCTAACATTAATTGCAGACGACTGCACGGGAATTCCCACCTCTCTGGTCACCAGTTCACGGGGTTCATACCAGTCTGTGTTATTGTGGTTGCGGAAGGTTTAGAGCGCGCGGGGAAGTCGGTTGCTGCGTTCGGATCCTCTTGACTTTCAAAGCAAAAAGACAAATCACTTCTGTGCTGCATGCTGAGATGATCATCAGCGTTGATTTGATAGAAAGCTCCAGGGTGTTTCTTCTCTCCATTTGTTAACAATGCCTGTGTAAAGCTGTGAGGTTATGAAATACAGAACACTCTGTTCCCATTGTTGATAGTAGAAATGAATTTATGGGATTTGAATGAAGGGATTAGCATACATATTTAAATATTAGCAGTGTCAGACGCCTACGATACATTTGAACACGAAGGGAACTTGTTTCACGCACGTCTCACACTCTCTCATTTTCATTTATGCAGATGTCTGCACATGGCTTCGTACAGGTTGGGCTCTCACGCGCCTCACGGGTGCAACGTTGACTTGAGCCGTTAATTTAGTCTATTCCTCCGAAGATTGGCGTATAACCGTTAGATTGATGCCCAATAAAAAAGGCGCGGGGCAACCGTCTCTGGCCTCAGGGCATCATCTCGATCAAATATTGCTCATTTAAACTGATCTTTGTGAGTTTGAAAAGAAAATCAGTATTGAAACAATTACTGCAGTTCAAGAACAGCTGTCATGAGACCCATGAATGGCGTGACCTGAAACTGAACTACTCCACCTCAGTGGAGATGCCCCGAGGGCTGCTTATCTGCTAACAACACCATTACAAACTCACCGGGGAAAGTTTTTTAATGAGAGGCATTTTAATATTGGTAACATAGCTTCTAAAAACCCTCAACTTTCTGTAATATTCCACTGGGAAATCGGCCCCTAAATCAGGCTCCTCGTTCGTAAATTGCTCTCTGAACGTGCCGAGTCAGCGCTGACTCCGACTTGACAGCTGCTCAGGAGTTGAGTCGGCTTCTGCAAATAAAACAAAATGACACAGCTTGCCGCCCATTTGATTGAGGACGTGAGAGAATAAACAAAACCAATCCCAACCCTTCAACTCCCAGAGAGTCAGCTGTCAGCTGTCAGTAAATCACCTGAAGATGTTTATGTGCACAAGAGCTCCGTATCGACAAGCTGCCTCGAAATAAGCAGGAACGCAAACACCAGCCCGTTGCCGCGGTAACACTTTTAGAACAACCAAAGTGTCCTCTTACACAGGTTCAATTAGCAACATGTCTTCTTTGCTCATCCTGCCAAGACACACACGCACACGCACACACACACACACTCTGCATCAGAGGTCAGAGTACTGGAGCAGCAGGGTAAACGATCCGTAGCCGAGGCGTCGTCACGCCAGGCTGAACTGAAGTCGTACAACCGTGAGCGAAATAAAAAAAATACACGATGCAAAATGACGGGTCATTGATTCTCGTTTTTATTTGCGATTCATTTGTTTGACCTTTTTTCTCCTACTAAATCTATTAAATGTCAAAGAAGTTTCCAGAGCCACATATGTCATTGTATTTTTTGTCCGAGCAATAACCAACAATCTTAACATTTGTGATTGTGCAAAATGGGGAAAAACTGCTCCGTAAAATGTCTCTAATTGAATCATTTCTATTATTTTTTTTTGATGATCACTGTTTGATCATCAGAATAGTCGTCGCTTCATTTTACGAGTGACTGGTGTTGGCTATTTGCACCAAAGCCAGGAGGCACATTTCTCAATTAAACAATGTAGCCAGAAGTATAGATGAGTAAGATGTTGGTTATTAAAAATGTTACTGTTTATATTTTGCAAACAAACAAGGTCTCTGATTTAGTTTTTTTGCACACAGCCCCCCGCGGCCCCCCAGCCCCCAGGATGACGGACAGATCATCTTCGACGTGGACGTGAGCGGCAGAAGAGACAGCCTCGTAAGAGCTTGTGCGCCTCCTCAGGTTCTCCATCAGTCTGTTGTCATGGCAACCCCAACCACTGGCCCTGAAGTGGTGGTGGTGGTGGTGTGTGCGCACATGAGAAGGACAACTGCCGTCTGCCTTTTAGTTTCCATGGAGATGGCTGCTGCGCCCGATGTGGACCTCTCTTTCTTTGGCCCCAGCATGTGTTGTCACCATTACTGTCACTCTTTATGTCCTTGAGCTCTGTCAGGGTACTTTGCAAACAAAACTCCAACCAATGAGTCTCACTGTACATGACTTGCGCACACACACACACACACACACACACACACACACACACACACACGCACACGCACACGCACACACATATCCAGAACGTGTCTTGCTTGACTTGAAATAATGGTCATCATGGACATAGAGCCTGGAGGCAGAGTTTGCTAAGTGTCTGTGTGTGTGTGTGTGTGTGTGTGTGTGTGTCTCTCTGTCTCCAGACGGAGGAGGATGCCTTGGACAAGGAGAGGGACATGGACATCCTGATGAAGGACGCAGACTGGGTCGCTGACTGGTCTAGTCGACCGGAAAACATTCCCCCCAAGTGAGTCTCAAACTCGGTAAACAGCAACGGGACGTTCCCACGGCAACTGAACACACACAGCTGCTCGTTAGTCGTTATCGCTATGAGGTTGGTCTGCAGCGCCAACGTAAAAAAAACAGCTGCCGGAAAAGTGTGCACGAAACCCGTTTTTGATGACACAAAGTTGGGCCTTTTTGTCCCCTCGCGATGAAGAACATGGAATGATGAACACAGGTGTTCTTACCGTGTTGTGTCTAAAGCCACTGACATTTCTGCAGGGAGTTTCATTTCCGTCACCCTCGACGCTCGGTATCGCTAAGCATGCGGAAGACCGGGGCCATGAAGAAAGGGGGAATCTTCTCCGGAGACTTCCTCAAAGTCTTCATCCCCTCGCTGCTGCTGTCGCACATCCTCGCTCTGGGGCTGGGGTAAGGAAACACACCACAGGCAAGAATTCACATGTATAGGACTGATTTCAAAACGACTTCATTGAACACAGTGCGTTCTATTTTAGAATAGAAATATTTAGTTAGGCCACTAAGGGGAGCTGTAGAACCGCAAGTCCCGAGTCCGCTGTGTCCATCCCTCCCTTCACATCTGTGTGTGGAGCCGCTGGCTAGCTCGGATAGCGCCGCCTCAGACGGGAGGCCGGCCTTTCACGTGACGCCTATGAGTGCTATGAGTGTCATTAACATCTATTTCGGCCTTTCTGGTGGTTTATACGAGTGAGTCGCTGTGGGGCTCTCACTGACATGTTATGAGAAAATATGGTCACCGCTTATTATGGGTGTTTGTCAGTTTCCGTCTTCTTTAGCTCTCAAAAGCTTTTGAGAATATTCCAATGTCAGTATTACTGTGTGTGTGTGTGTGTGTGTGTGTGTGTATAATGCACTGCTAGTTAGTCCTACACATGGGTCCTTCTAATGCTGGATTTATCCGATTCTATTTTTCCATCGGTAAGTCCCCTATATCCTACAAAATCACAGGACTTTTCCGAAAGAAAATAAAATCCTGTGTCATGCGTAATCTCGTGGTTCATCTGAAGGTCTAACTCCTAATATTTGTCTAACTCCTAATATTTGCTTAGGTGGATGGAAACTGTGTGTGGGGGGGGGCACAGATACGATATTATTGTATTATTGATATACATTTGTACGTAAACACATGACAAACAAAACAAAAACGGCGGCACATTCCTGTGGTGCATTTTCTAATCTGCATCATAAGGAATGTAAACGGCGGCGACAAAAAAATGCAAAAAGCAAACGCCACCCCTGTGAAGGCCGAGTGGACGCGCGCGTAACCTGATGTATGTAACCTGCTTCCTGTCTCCTCGACAGAGTGTACATCGGGAAGAGGCTGACCACGCCGCCCGCCAGCTCTTTCTGAAACCCCAAGCTGAAGATAAGTGCCTGAGGAGCGGCCTCGAGTCGCCGGAGGAAGTGTTGCTGTCGCGAGAAGAACGGCCGTCTCTTCTCCCTCTGTCCCGCCTGCCCCCCCCCCCCCCCCCCCCCCCCCCCCCTGAGATAGGACATGTTCTCAGGAGAAATGCATCTGCCTTTTTCCCCTCTCTCTGTCTCCTCTCCTACCCTCCTCCCCCCGCCTCCCTCAGCTCTTTTTAGTTATCGGACTGTCTGTAGATATCCGCCCTCCCGCCTTATGCCCTTCACTTCATGCGTGTGCCGCTTTTTGGAAGAATGAATAGTCATGTGTCACTTTTTTAAAAACTTTTTTTTTTAGAACGGACCACAGATTGGGCCACCCGCGCCAGTAGCCCAGCACGCTGTCTCGGGTTGGGGGGGGGGGTGAGGGTTCGACCAAATTCCGTGTCGGCCACGCAGACAGAAAAAGTGATCATGCTGTTTTTTTAATTTAACAGTGGTGGTCCACTGAGCAGGTGTGTAATGATGACAGTTGCCACAGTTGCCACGCTAAACCCCGGGCTCTCGTGAATTGCACTGGAGGAGCCAGAACACAAAAGATTTTCTTTTCTCACTTTTTTCTGTGATAGAAACTGGGAATTCGAATTTACTCAATTCTGCGTCTGAATGAATGTTCTGGCGACAATAACTGGGATTAAGGGGAGTCGACGTTCCAGGAAGCTCCAGGCGTCTGTCCGAACCAGTCGCCGTCCACGTTGAGCTTCCTGGTTTGTCTGCAACATATCGTGGATCAGTCCCCACTGGTTTTTACTCCCAGTGGAGCCGGATATGACATGGATACTGTGGCGATTATTTCATATCCCAAAAGTCATCAAAAAGCATTCAGGACTTAAAAGTTTGAAACATTTTTTTTTTTATTTCGCATTGGTTTAAAGGTTTAGTGATTTTATTTCCTAAAAGATGAGTTGAATATCAAACTGGAATTAGTTGACTTTCACTTTCAAGATTTTCGGTCGGGTCAGGGGATGTGATTTTTAAACGGCGCTATCTTTTGTGTGATAATGTTTAGGGGTGGCCGGCCCCCGCTGCTTTCTAACACGCCCAACATACTGATTCCAGGGTTTTGAGAGGCTGTAAAAGTGACCCTCGCTTTGACGTTTGACACTTTGGATGTTCGCAGACTTCCTGTCCACCAAGGGGAGGTTTGTTCTCACTAACGGGCTCCATCTACTTCATGTGTAATCACATGTGCTGGCATGATGGGAAAGCTTCACTGTAGCATCGGAGGTTGGACTGTGGCCGGTTTTGTCCCAAGTGGACCTTCCACAGTCAGACGGGGGTCAAATAATATTAGATGTAGAAGTGCGGATCTCCTTGACCACCCATCCGGAAGTAAAGAACTCCTAGAGATCTGATATTTGAGTTACTCAGGAGTAACTCCACTTGACTCCAACTACTTTGACAGATGTTTAGGTTTTGATTGACACAATGACATTTTAAAGGTGAACATTATGCTACCTGACGTTGCTTTGTTGCCTTTTCCAACAAAAAGAAAAGCTGAAGGATTTATTTTTATTTTTTATGGTGCATTTCAGTGTTAATCACGGAGAAAAGGAAAGAATAGACAAACAAAATAATTTTTATGAACTCTTGACAATTTTTCCATTTTTCTTTTTTAAATCAAAGGGTTGAGTGTCATAGATGTGAAAAGTATCTGTAAAGAAACACTACTTGACTTTTGTTCTGCTGTGAACAGCAACAAAAAGCTCTTTTAAATGCTTCTTGACCCGGCGGGTCGACTCGGGTCCTGTTGTCTGAGCTCTCAGACGATAAATAAAAAGGTGCTGGACAGAACAGCCTGTAAAAGACGGGGGGGGAGGGATGGGGAAAAGAGTCCCGCATGCGAGACGATGCTCCCGAGAACATTTAGTCGAGGACCAACGGGGACGTGCGGTCATCAAATGGATGTTCGCTGGAGCGTCGTCTAGGTCGCAGACGCCATTCCTTCCGTCTTCTCTTTTAGTTTGAACTCTCACGACCGATCGATGATCTCCATTTCAACCACAGAGGTACTTTAGTGCGACACACACGGCGTCCTGTTTGACAGCAGTATTGTGGATGCATCTTTTCCTTTTTGAGTGTCCGTTTTTGTTGTTTTCTTTTCCCTCCCTGACGTCGCAGAAAGATTGTGAGCGAGTTTGAAAGAGTGCAAACGGGAAACCTCATTGTGGATGGCAGAGCCGACTGTGAATAGGAAAAGAAAAGCTGTGGAAAGAGACTTCCTTCCCTTAAGACTTGGTCTAACATTAATTATTGTGATGATGCGTTTGCTTTGATTTTCTTGTTCCCACCACATTGGAAGAATTAATCAACATTTTGTCATTAAAAATGACCTGAATGAACCTTTTCCCTGAGTGCGTCTTTCTTTCTTCAATTTTCTTTTATTATGATAGATCTGACTAAATCACTGTAAACCTGTTTGATACTTGAGCTTTTTAAAGATGTATTACTGAATATCTGGGGAATTTAACCATCCCAGGGTGTGTATAACTACATGCAAAATAAAGGCTCTATAATTTAGCTAAATGCTGCTTTGAATTCCTAAATGTAATGACATTTTAAATTGAAAATCATTTCCCCTTTTTTATGATGCTTAACAGTGTTTAAACTAATGCTAGTTTGTGTTTTTTTCTTCAGCTTTTACTTTGAAATAATGATCCAAATAATAATGCAATACAAATGCTGGTTTTGTTTGAACCAGCAGCTCCAAAAAATATCTACAATATCAAATGTACCATAATATGCATCCGTAAGAAGCATCCCAGAAAAGTCCTGAAAGAGGACATACATATTAACATTTGTTTATTATCAAGCATGGTTCACATGTTGACATGAGAACACAACTGGATGGGATGAGAGGTGAAGGCCTATATATATATATATATTACTCAATGTCTTCCCTCACAACCAGCTGTCGGATTAGACAAAAAAGTTAGCTTTTATTCATTTTCAGGCAGAATTTACATAAATTAGCATCACTAAATGTGCCAGATGTTAAATTAGCTGTTATAACAAAATGTAATTTGAGGGATTAACATAAATCTTAGAATGAGTAATCTGAGCATCATGCAAAGTAGAATATGTCACATGCAGGCAATTAATACAAACCCATTTTTAGCAGACAATCGGCACAAGCAGTTAAAACATGGCAACTTAAAATCTGAATACATTACGGAAGACGGGTAACACCAGAAGGGACGCAATATGACATGAAGCCAAACACATGAAAGCAGAAAAGTGCAGTTTGAGAGGTAATAATTCAGTGTGCAGTCTGTCTTCTCATCTGATGCTCAACAGGGAAAAAAAGAAACTTCCCAAAATGTTTCCTTTTAGGATTCAGAAGTATCATTTTTATCACGTTGAATAACGATCCTTGTTTATATATATATATTTTTTTTTTAACAGCTCCAGAGGCAGGTTAAGCTTTTAAACATGAACGTGTGTGAAACAAAGATAATGGGTTGAGTCAAATATAGTGAAAATAATACAAAGAAATAATGAAAGAAATTAAGTGCAAAAATAATAGAGAACGTTTTAAACCCAAGTTAAAGAAAAAGAAAGATAGAAGAACAGATAAAGCGCTGAATAATATGTCAATTATGAATTATGTCACTGATCTGAGCACACACACACACACACACACACACACACACACACACACACAGCCCTTCCTCATCCTCCTGAACAATGCCTCCTCTGGTCCTCCTCCATCTTCCCTATAAGGAACCTCAGAACACCTGTTCCCGGCCAATCCGAACGCGGTGGGACACGTCGCCCCTCCCACTGCAGCTGATACGGCGTTACCATGGGTTACAGGGTGGTGGCCAGCTCTGTCTCCATCCCTCTGGTGAGGAGACTTTTTTTTTTTCTTTCTCCCTCCTCATCTCCTCAGGCTTCAGCAGCACCACCGCGCTGAAGTCTGAGGGTCCGTCAATAACTAGTAATAATAATAATAATAATAATAAGTGCACATGATGAGCACGATGGACAGCTGTTGCAAATGTGAAACATCAGCTGCGCCCATGCTTTATTGATACAGTCAACTGATCAAACACAAATTGCGGACACACAAGAAGCCATAAAATATATATAAAAAGAAATATGTTGTCATATATAATCCTATTTACTTATTAATCGGAAGTCGGAGGCGTATGGAAATGTCTTCTTCCTGATGGCATGTGTGTCCCGTTTGTCTTTCCTCTCCTGACTCACTTCCTGCCTTCTGCAAGGAAGAAACGGGAGTGTGTTTAAAGATCTTTGACACCAACTTCGATATCATTTTTTAAATATCGAAAGAGAGCCTCAAGTTGAGTAACTATTAGAAACGCTCCTTTCATTGCCTCAGTAAACATTGTCAACATGAAGGGAAGAAGACTTTCTCTTCTATTTCATTCTTATTCTCTCAAATCTTCTCTGGATGTTTTTTCGGCCTCTTTTGAGACATCAGCGCCGGTTTCATCGTGACCGCTGATTCATTTCCAACATTGAATTGGCTTCATTCAGATTGACAAACTGCTGCATAAACGCAACAGAACCAATAATCTAATCTAACGAGCAGCTCTGCAACGTCTTCACGGGGGGGGGGGGGACTCATTAGAGAGTCCACTGCTGCTGATCACACAACATGCTTCACATCTGTTCCTGGATGCAGGACCGTGGCCTTTCTGTCCAGAGACCAGAGACCAGACTCTCTCTCTCTCTCTCTGTCTCAATGTTCCCCTCTAATTATCAAACACTCCCCCCTGCCTCACCCCACCGACCACACCCCACGGCCGAGCCTATACGCTCTCAGCCTTTGTTTGGTTTTGTGGAGCTGGCTCGGCCTTTGGGCGTGTCTGCACCTTCAATATTTTCACTTTTCAGTATCCAACTCTGACAATTAGATGTCAAACTGTTTGATGGCTTCTCCTGCAGAGATGACCACCCACCCACACACACACACCCTTGCAAGCCCCCTGGGAGAGGAAATAGTATAGCAACAAAGCCATTTGCTGCTCACCACGTTGTTATGGCAACTGTGTGGACATGGACTCAGTGGTGAAATGTTCTTAATGGACACTTGTGCAGAAGAGCTTTTTGTCTGCTGCAACGTGAGTCAGTATTAACAATTTAAAACTACTTCCTGCGGGTCTCATTGATCGTCGCGCAGCACTGATTTATTTACACCTCTCAGCGTCACATTCTCTACGAGGCTCGACTGAAAATGGAACAATGTCCATCGCAAACCGTCATTAATGCAGATACATATTTGTCAAACGAAACTCTATAACTTTGCTGTGTTTAATCTACATATGTACGATGTTACTAGTTGTCACAGCTCTTTTCTGATGTGACTTTAGTTATTACTTTAATAGACACAATTGGAGCACTTCAATAACCTTATAATATATATAAATATAAATAAATACATATATTTATTTATACATATATTAATATATATAATTAAATATATATACAGTATATATGTATTAATATATATAAATACCTATTTATATATAAATATATATATATAAATATATGTATATATTTTTATGAATGAATAAATATATATTGATATATATATATAAGATACATCATTGCGTGTGAGAAAAATAATTCTGATATACTTGTAATGGTATTCTAGTTAATGCAAATATATACAATAACCAGACTCCAGTAACAGTCAAAAGATATTTCTGAATCAGATTCATGGTGCATGCTCATACAATATATTATAATATTTGATGCCTTGATAAAGTTCTCACTGTGCGTGTCGAATGACTTAAAGGCCGTTAACAATGACTACAGAAGCGTCACAGTAGCAGGAAGACTGACGAGCCTTGAGAATGCTATTACGATTGATTTGCAGCTGAGAACGAGAAATATAAGCCTCTAGCATGGTTTTAATACATGGTTTTGAGAATTTGGACTAAGGAGTACTGATCTTCTGAAGCAAGTTTGGTAACTCATTAAATTAGCAATATAATCTAGTCTTTTACCTCCTTGAATGCAGAACACTTCAAGTACAATAAATATTCAGCTCACTTTGTAATTCGGAGAGTAAAATGTCATTGGAACTCATTATGGCCACTGGTAAAAGGACTTAAGGGGCAGCTCCCTACATTAACAGCACCTATCCAGCATCACTGGATCGGGGTGCTGAGAGATCGGGGGATCGTGGTGTACAGTTATCCTTAATTTGATTGTTACCCCGGCAAACTGCTGCACTGCAAACGTCTGCTTTGTCAAGTGTTTTCTTTGCAAACTTGACACATTCTCCATACAGCAGAGTAATGCTCTGCCTGCGTCACTCACTACTATAGACACCACACAGTATACCACACTGCTGCTGCGGTATACCATGAATTCAATATAGCAACAGCTCTTTCCCGCTTTGGGTGATCTGCTTGTTTAATCTACTCCAGCAGTCATAACCAGTGCACACCGTCCCTCATTTGTCTGGTTCTCCCGTTTAACTATTGCTTAACATTATTGGTAATTATATAATGATAAATGTCATAATTGTGTTCTAATGTTGTTATTATTTGTTCAAGACTCAGGATGAAGTTGACGTTGACATTGGGATCCTCCTTGTTGACATTGAAGGTGCTGTGCTCTCATCTTCCCTACATCTCCAGGTCTTATATGCAGAATTGACTCAACCTTGGGGTCTGCTAGCTTGTGGAAACACAAATGCTCACCGGTGACATCATCATTCTCAGCCCTGTGGTGCATAGCCATGATGACATGGCATCTCACTGGTCTACACTGAAGAAAGTAACATTATTGTTCACTACCACTTTGTGCCTTTGTACTCCTCATACTGTTATTGCTCCCACTTTGACCCGAATGGCCCCTCCAAACCATAACAAGTGATAAATTACACCACAACAGCCTCACATGGTTTCATTCCCCCTTGTCCTCAATGATGCCAAAGACATGTCTAACAGGTACATGTTGTTTTTTTAATTATGTTAGAAGTGACTTAAATGAGGAGCAGGAATGTTCCCCCCTTTGTGTTCTACAGTGCAAGGTGTTGTATTGTATTGGACTGCATATTGTTCAGTCAATTTAATATGGTAAACCCATGATCTGTTCTTTACCAGTCAAGTTTACATTTTAGATCCTGTCTGTATGTATAGTCGTTAATAGTATAATTATTTTAATTAAAGGCATTACCTAAGTAAATGAATGATCTTCAATACATAATGTTATGATAGTGATTTGTTATATACGCTTATGTATGTTGAACTTAAAATAGTTATTTCAATCAACTTAAGAAGAACTAAAGAAAAGAAATAATATGTGAACTAATGATTTTAAGTAAAGATTACTAATGTGGACTTAAATATGTCTACTGCATCCATTTAAGGTTCAATGTTAACACAACTTGGCATGTTTAGTTCTGTAAGAACTTAAATGGTTTGAGGCAACAGGTTTCCACACACTATTATAATTAGTTAACAGAATAGAATAACAGTGTGTGTGGGGGGGTATATTTAATATATTTCAGCTGGTACCTAGAGGTCTGTTGACCCTACAGTGGGTAAAGAAAAAGAAAGGTCAAAATAGAGCCATGCAGCCGAAGCTGAGACATAATGTCTTTTAGTCCCCAGTAAATGGTCAATGGCTCATACAGTTCCCACAATGCAACTTATGGCATCATTTCATGTGGCTGTCCCCGTGTGCGTTTTTCATTTTATATCCAAGCTCCAGAGACAAGTCACGTGTCGGTGCTGAAGGGACAGCGCCCTTTGAATGCGGGACTGGGCGTGGACCTTTGGGGAGCTCTCCTTGGTGCTGAACCCTTCTTGACCCCAAACTTTGAGCCAGAAACGCCCCTCTGAGACAAAAACAAAGGAAAGAAAAGACACAGGGGACCCCCAACTGTCACGCCAGGCTTCACTTGTTCGATTACCTACTCCGCGTTTGGACTCCCTGACAGGCAGGTCACTGCACCCCTCACTCATTAAATGACCGATCACTTCCGGACTCTCGGATCGGAAGCCCCCCCCCCCCCCCCCCCCCCCCCCCCCAGTCTGTGCACGAGCTGACACTCCAGGCTACAGGTAATCCCTCCTCCTTAATGTGACACCGCCTGCAGAGACTCGTGAATATCGCAGGAGGATCTCGGCCCGAGGCGAGCGGAGCTAATTCATTGAGCCCGGTGGAGGCTCGTGAGTAAGCGAATCCAAACGGCGTGCCCATCGTAGACCGGGGGAGCGGAGCGAAGGTTTTTTTTCCTCCCATCTCTCTCTCTTTCTCTCCCCCCCCCCCCTCCCTCTATAGTGGGAGTGTTTTCACGCGGCATTAGCCGAACCGATCTTTTGTCACGGTGCGACCACCTGCGCTTGAATACCGGGGGAATAAAAGAAGAAAAAGGCGGTGGCTGTCCAGGAAAAGAAAAGGGGGAGAAAAAGGCAGCTGAGAGACCCTTGAGCATCTGTGCTGCTACTTATTCCCCCGTCGCCCCCCCACCCCTAAAACAACCAACATCACAGTTCCCCACGCACACACCCACACACACACACCTGCAAGGCATGTCGACCGCCGGGGAAGTACCAGACTTCTTCAGGAGCATGGGCTCCGACAGCCCGTCCAGGCCGAGGCAGAAATTCTGTGGCATGTTCTGCCCGGTGGAGGGCTCCTCGGACAGCAAGACGCTGGACTTTGACGCTCTCTCGGCGTGCAGGGGCAGGAGTGACGGGCGAGTCATTGACCGGCAGACCGACATCTCACAGCCGCGGAAGGTGGAGATCAGGGAGAGCACGGGGAAGGAAGCTCTACAGAACCTGGACGATAAAAGGGTAATGTTCACCTATTGTTTCCATGCTTACTACGCATGTTTTTTTAAATGCATTTTTTATTTAATTTAGCCTATCCTTCTCTCCACATCTAATTTCCGCCCAAACCTGCCCCGTTTCCATCTCAAAATTGTTTTCAATTCACAGCCTCCACTCGTTTGAGTTTGTGTAAGCTTGCAGCCCAAATGTATGCCAGACAACTTGCATCGACTACGTTACCCAGAAGGCAGTGCGATGCAACGGGAGTAGATGGAGGGGCCCACGCATGCAGAGCAGCCAGAGGGAGTGGCCCCTGTGAGTCGAAGCTTGCATTGGTGTTGTGTGTTTTTTTGCTGCACAGTGTGGCTGTCCTGGAGCAGAAAGCACCTGCCTGCAGGTATTAAGAGAGTCTGAGTGAAGAAAGAAATCAGAGAAAACCTGGTTCTGAATGGCACAGGGCGCTTTGTGATGATGCGTGCGTTGCTGCATTAAGTGCAATAAGTTCTTCAGCCGCAGCGTTGAGGGTGTGGGCCTGATGGACAAGAGATGGCAGCTATGACTTGCATGACTTGAGAGGCAAAACTTTTTTTTCTGCTGCCAGTTCAAGCTCACCGTCCGGCTCCTACACAGTTGGGCTCTGATAGCAGCACTTCCTTCCTTTAATTATATGTATTAATAACTTAACATCCAATTACTCAGTGGTGCCGAGCACGGAAGCAGACAGCCATGCGAGCTGCTAACTCCTCTCTCTTAACTCTATTGAACTCTTACATGTGTAGTATAGTTTGCTCCGCTCTTCTCTGATTGGATACATATACATGTTGACATGAATTGATTCGCTCTGGCATATTAATATTAAGACAGACACAATTAAACAATGGAATGTTTAATAAAAAGGCAAGCCTACACGTCGTAGCATCCAACTTGATCATCGCAGACTGCAGTGGTGCAAAGTAACTGCAGCACATTTACTGTAGTTAAATTACAGTACAACGAGTTCATGTACAATATTTACATCTTGTTAGATGCAAATATTTCACTTTTAACTCCAAAACACTTATTGACAAAATACTAAGTTACTTTGCAGATTCATATTCATAATAAACAATATAATCAACTACTATTTTATGAACTAATAATAATGAAATAATGTAAAATTCCCAAGCTGCCCAGCTTTATATTATGGTGATCCTCATCTTTGCACATTAATGCGCCACTCAAACCTTTGCACTTGTTTACAAAGATATATAAATATATATGTGTGTGTGTGTGTATGTATATATATATATATATATATATATATATATATATATAATATATATATATATTATATATATATATAATGAAGTAATACAGAGTTGGCACAGTGGTGCAGTGGTTATCAGTGCAGCCTCAGTGAGGTGTGTGTGTTCGATCCCTGGTCTTTCTGTGTAATAGGCTGTATATAAGAGGGTGTAACGGACCAGTCAAAAGCAAAAAAGAATAAAATATCGAATGTATTTCTACACAAATAAAACATCTTCTTCCACCACCAGCAGCCTGCAAAGCTTTATATTCTAAATAAAGGTTTAACTTTAGGTAACAATCATTGCCTCAAACTGACTTTAAAAAAAATCTTAATAGTGAGACTGTGACTTTTAGAATTAAATTCATGTCATTTAAAAGAAGAAACGACACCTGCCCTCTCTCGTAAATGAAAAGTTCAATACATGTTCTCAATTTGATCAAATCAAGGGTGTTTTTGCTGTCACAGCCTCGTGAGCAGGTCTGGTGATCATGCTAATGCTACCAAACTGTCTCATGCTCTGTAACTGCTGAGTCAGCGTACTGAATCTTTTCTCCTGGTGTTCTGTGAGTAAAGAAAGAAGCAAGCAGACATTCATAGGCCCACATTTAAGGAAAAATAAATTGCAGTAGTCCATAATTTGCCATTGGATGAGAGACGCAGGAATTAAGATATTTTATTGAATTAACTGTAAAGGGAACAAATGTGAATCTTATTTAATTCTGAGACAAATTCTGCTATTCAACACAAACTGAACACATAAGCTCTTTCTCGGGCCTCTGCAGTAGGTGGGAAAGATAAACCCCATCTTGAAACTATCTTGGGACTTTTTTAAATGTTTTAAATGTATTACCAATCAGTAGTGATTCAAGAAAATGGCTGAAACGAGCTCACTGGAGCTGGGAAAACAGGTGAAGTGGTCTGTGCGCCGAAAGAGAAACAACAACAACAACCACAACAACCCAGATTTATTAAAAAAAAAACACAACAGACGAAGAAAAGTCAAGATGGCCGCTGGCGTCTTCTTCATCTGTTCAGCCGGTGCACACTCGGTGCCTTCACTAATCCAAACGGGGAGCAAATTGATGGCATTAGTGGCTCTTTCCTGTCAATGGAGCAGGGCGAGGCCCCGCGCATGCGCCGTGGTGTCCCTTTCATTGGGACGAGGCTCGCGAGCGGTCCCTCCCCTCCCCGTCTGACTCCGTCTGGGAAGGAGAAAAAAAAAGAAAAGAAGGTTTGGTGCATCGGCGGAGACCGGGCGGCTGCCAGGAAGCGAACCGGAGTTGAGAGACAACTTTCTTTCCATCTTGTGGCCTTCCGAGGATCGTCTGAATTTCCCCCATTTCTTCTCCTTCTTCCTCGTCGTCATCCTCGTTGCAACCCGGCGCGAGCAGCGGTAATCCGTCACATCCCGTCGCATTGATTGCGGTCCACGGCGCAGCGCGAGACGAACCACCGGCAAGATGTCTGGCTACCAGGGCAAGAAGAACATCCCCCGCATCACAGTGAGTGGTTTGTGGCGGTGTTTTTAGACGTCGAAGTAGCCGAGAGCGTGAGACACACTCCGGCTGTCCCATGTCGCGTGGGCCTGCTGCTGCTGCGGGTGTGCAGGATGTCATCTCCCCCTCGATAATAAAAAAAAAAAACCGAGCTCGGAGCTGCTGAAGGGCACGGCCGCTGCATCCTTTTTTTCCCCCCTTGATGCATTTAAAACATTTTTTTGCAGACCCCGCTCAGGTTTTTTATTGTTTAATTTTGCATTGGGGAAATCTGCTTCACGGAGACTGAAACCGCACGTTAAGTAAAAGATCAATACATCAATGTGGCCGCGGGTACCGTGGTGGTGTTATTTCTATTTTGCAGTATGTTGCAGTGTCTTTGCGACAAGTGCTCCGTCTGCATAGCCTCGTTAAATGTGCACGCAGGCTCTCTGTCCGGGGTTGTTGTGGAGGTGGAGGTGGTCTTTGTTCCACCGCGCGTCTGGGAGCCGGGTGTCCGTGAACACACCCACTGGCGGGGCGAATGCTTCCCTGCATCCGCTGTAACGCTCAGTGCAGGCCGGGCTCGTTCTCAAACCCTCTCCCCCTCCACCGTTGGCCCATCGGTGGGTGTCACTGGGCCACGCTGTTTCCCCGAATTCATTGCGGTATCGCAAGGGTTGGTTGGGTTGTGGTTGAATGGAAAGTAGAGAATAGGGAGGGAGGGAGGGGGCGGAGGGTCCTATTTCCTTCCATGTATCTCTCTCTCTCTCTCTCTCTCTCTCTCTCTCTCTCTCTCTCTCTCTCTCTCAGCTGTGGAGAGGAGGATGCACATGAAGGATGGGCTGACTGGGCCGGGGAGGTGGATCCGAACACACAGAACACAAAGCCATTGAGGGGTGGGGGGGATGTGGTCTCAGTCCGGGCCCTCAGTGTGAGCAGGAGTCGATGCTTTGTGCAGATGCTAAATGAATCTCTTGGCTTCTGCTCGTGGTCAACTGAGCCAGTGCTCAGGTGGCCCCTGAGCTGTTACCACTTTCTTCAGAGTCTCTTTTGATCAAATCCAATTCCCTCACCACAATCCACTATGTAGCCAGGGCAATGACGGGGATGAGGGTGGGGGTGGCGGCTGCCAGGTCCGTGCCCATGGGGCCCCCCCTTGTCTCGATTAGCAGAGGCCCTAACCCAGCGTTGCCAAAGTGACCAGCGTTGACACCAAAAGGCGTCCCAAAACAAAGCCGTGTGCATGTTTTTTGCTCATTTATTTGGTCCAGCAGGAGAGACCCAAACTGACATTTGTCTGAATACATTGCAAAACAGTGGAGAAGATTAATCTCACCTTTTTTATGTTCCACTAGTTTAATTGAAGTATTACTTATTCTGACCGTTCATGAAGACAATGGAGGTTAAGACGACTCGTCTTACCACTTGCTAGCTGATATCGTGGCGTCCCCGGTGGGAAGAAAAGCAGCCAGCCTCTCAGGTGAGTCGTTTCCCTCCCGGAGTCCCTTGCGGCCAGTTGGCGGAGAGCTCAGAGGATTAGTAACGGTTCTAGTCCCAGTAGTGATTAAGTCGGACCTAAATGATCCAAAGCCTATTCTTGAACAGTGCATGAAAGAACAAGAAGGTCAGCGGATGAAATTTCAAACGCATTTCCCCCCTCTTAAGAAAAGGGGAGTCTCTCAGCGGCTTCGTGGAAGTCGTGTTGTCCGAGCTGGTCCTGGGTTTAGAACTACCCGCGTCACTGCTGGCCTTTCTCCACTAAGGGGAGAGTGAAGAAGTGGGTGAAGCGGAGAGGAAATGAGGTTCAATTAAATTATTTTATTTTTTAAAAGGAAACGCTGTGACAAAGGAACCCTGTGTGTTCGTGGCCAGTTAAATATCAGAGTTTACTTCGTAATGCCAAATTTGAACGTTTCCTCCATCCATCCTCAGTCGCTTGGGTGGAGGGGCCTGGTTGGTCCTTGGACAGATGGAAGTCGAGTCAGCTTCCCAGGCAGGGACCTACTTAAAGACCGACCTCATCAAATATGAATGAGCCTCCACAGGTTCACCACCCGGGTTTCAGGAGTAAACCGCTGAACCAGAGGCCCGGTGAAAGGTGTGTGTGATGGAAGGGCATAGAGAGCCAGGTGGGGCCAACACTAATGCTTTTCTTTTAGGGTTGGGTCTTTTAATATGTAAATGAATGCCTATTACTGGTTCCCAGAGTCCAAGATGACATCTTCAAAGGACATTCAGCTAATCATTTGTGGCTTCTCTCAAATTTGCTGTTTTTCTTTGTTTTTCTTCACTGTGTATTTAATATATAATATATATATATATATATATATATATATTAAAAGAAAACCAGCAAATATTCATGTCAGCTGGAAGCAGAGAATGTTTGGCGTATTCTTTTGCTGTATAAATAACGTGATCGATCTATAAATTATTAAAAGATTGTTTCAGCACGAGAGTTGAGCCAAAAGTTATTTTGGCGCCTACCGAGTGTAGCGTAACAAAGAGAAGGATCTAAATACAGACCAAAAAAAAACAAAGCGCCGGTGTTTCAGTGAAGCAGAAGCAGCTCCACTGTCCACGTTCAAGGAAGGTAAAAATAGAGCCGCGCTAAAAGAAGACTGTCCTGGATTACAGTCTCTGGGACGACACAATCCTCAGCGGATGAGGGATCATCAGGCGGTCTGCCAGCGTACCTGTAGTGCAGCAGTGGTCCCCGGTGGCGGCGCAGCGTGTCCCCGCCGAGGTCGCCGCGTCGGTTGGTTCATGCTGTTACCTCACAGGGCTCAGCAGCCCCCGGGCTCACTGTCTGTTCTCACGTCACACACAGCGGGCTGCTGTCCTGATCAGCACCCCCACTACCATTAAGGGGTCAACGTGGGCTCTTAAGTGAGACAATGTAGGTGATTTTTCAGTTGAATAAATAATGAATGGGAGTATTTCGTTGTCAAAGAGAGAATTTAAGGGATTTTTTTATTATCAAATAGGGAATTTAAGGATTTTTTTTTATTATCAAAAGGAATTTAAGGGAAGTTTTATTATCAAAGAGATAATTTAAAGGGATTTTTGTTGTCGAAGAGAGAATTCAAGTGAAATATGGTTAAAGAAGGAAATTAAGGGAAGTTATCAATGTCATAAAGAGAATTAGAGGCATTTTAACTTTTTTTGACTGTTTTATCATCAAAGAGAACTTACACTTATTAAGTAAAGTTCATACTCGAGAGGGAATTCTGAAGTGAATAATGCTGTGAAAGAGAGAGTCGAATGAATGAGTCCGGTTTCTGTGAGCAGCCATACAGGCGCTCCGTCCTCTAACTGGCGATGTGAACACAAAGGTCACACTATCAATCCTAACCTATCAACACACAAATACATCACTGTTGTGCTGTATTCTGCAAGGTGTTCAGTTACACATTTATCCCTTTGTCTCTGTGGTTCCTGTTAGCTGGTTATTTAGTTTTATTAAGCAGGTCTGCAGTGTTTTTTAAAGCAGTGGTCTGAACCAGTCTGAGGATGTTTGGTAAGCAGGCCTGCTTTTTGAGTAATCATGAATCACGGTGCTGAATGTCGGACCTGGCAGCGTTTCTCCACCTGACTTCACAAGTGTTCCCTGGATACTTTCCATTTGGACACACACGCTGAGTTGGCCGGTTACGTCTGACCAGGGAGAAAAAACCGTATTATTTTCTTTTACAGGCGCCCAAATGGATTTCATCCCATTTCTTTCACCTGTGTGTTTAATAATCATAGTTATTAACAGGAGTCATATGAAACAGCAGATTAATCCGACTTGCTGTAAGAGAGACATAATCGATATTTCCATTGTCAGTAGTCTGTTTTATTGTATACCCTCAGTCTTTAGCATTAGAATGGCTCCTTCAATATTTTGTTTTAAAGGTGCAATGTGTAATTTTAGTTTAAAACGTTCAGAAAAATGAGGCGAGATGAGAGGAGGGTCACAGTGTTGATGTTCTGTCAAAGACGAATATGTGTTGTGTTGCGGAAATATCAAAATACATACTGAAATGAGCATGCTAACCAGCTAGCCCAGGCCTGTCCTGTCTTGCAGTACCACTTGTACCTGTAGGGGCGATGGTGAGTCTGTGGCTGTCCTAATAAGTAGCGCTGCCTCGAAGGCTTCTTAATCCACGTTGAAAAGTACTCGTAGATTTGTTTGTGTCCCATGCCAAATGACCGAATGGGCTATCCCGACCCCTAGCTACTCAAAGGTCAAGGCCTAGACCCGACCATAGTCTCTGCCTCAGCCAGCTACAGAGGGCGGGTCTTTCCAAAGAAGAGTAGTGGGATTCATGGGAAGTCGTGTACGAGCTATCAAGTTGCAACACGGGCTGTACAGCCGCCAGTTCGACGGCACGAAGAAATCACCCTATAAAATATAATATCCCTAAGAAATAACCGACGAGTGTATATTTATATTGTATGGACCCAGTAGTAGAGCTGAAATGCAGAACATTATTGCCTTAGACAAGAACCAACAACAATCTGACATTGTACATGCGTCTTCACAGCCGTGTCATGCTCGACACATTCCATGTTGCCGCTATGACATTTACATTAGCAGGTCTGTGGTGCAGAATGAAAACACAGCGGCTCAACAACAGTGAGCCCATTGAGCTTTGTCCATATCCTGTTTGCGAGGCGGTGAGAGGTTCCCATGAGGGAAAGGTCACTGTCATGTTTGGCTCTGAGCCAGTACAATCAGTCTCTCTCTCTCTCTCTCTCTCTCTCTCTCTCTCTCCCAACCCGTTGTGCGCGCCAAAACAATCAGAGGATTATGCAGTCTGGATTCAGGGCATGTAATCGTTCCGCTAGTTTCACCCCTGTCTTTTTAACGTTCGGCAGCTGAAGATAAGGAACAAAAAAAAAACACCCCTTTAGTGAGACTCAAAACCATATGCCTCTCAAAACCCCACAAAACTAGCCAATCATTATGGATAAAAATTAAGTGAGTCAAAAAAAAAAAAAAAAATATTAAAAGGCCTCCTGGCAAACTCCACTGAGTACTGGGAGCATGACAGTCGTGGTCATGACGAGGCTCCTGATGTAACTTCATGTTTTCAAAGCCGAGTGGTTGCGGTGTGAAGGCGCTGCCAGCGCTCTGGTTGGAGTGAGGGGCCTCACTCCTCCATAGATCCAAGATTACCGTGTGTGTGTGTTATATATTTGTTTGAAAAAATAAATAAATGTGGGGGTGTGGAGGAAGTATAGAGAAAGAAGTGAGCTTGGCCAGACCTCTGGACCGCTGACTGAACTTTTGCCGGTCACGTTGCATCGTGGGTAATGTAGGCCCCAGGTTTTGAAAGAAGAATGCTGGGAACAACAAAGAGACGATAGCTCTTGTTCTCCTGCATCCATCATTAGTCCGACAGTGTTGTGGTGTTTTTGAGATTACCTTTGCTACACATGATTTTCATTATTGATTAATCCGTCGATTATCGTTTCCTATCAGAAAATAGTGAAATATGATTTTCCTTACTCGTCCGACAAACAGTTAAAAACTCAACGATATTCAATGTCCGGTGGCATGAAATTGAAAAAGTAGCAAACCCTCAAGTTTGTAAGCGTGAACCAGAGAATTTTCTTTATTTAAATTGTTATTAGAATTTTTTGATTTCCGCCCCACAAAAAAACCTCAGTCTGTCCGATGTTTCTGTGCAATTAATTAATTTAGTTTGAGCCGTGGCCGAGCAGTTTGATTAGAAGTCTTGAAAAGATATAAAGGATGCGTGTTAGGTAATATTAGACAAAGCGGAGTTGTGTGCGTGCGTGTGTGTGTGTGTGTGTGTGTGTGTGTGTTGGTTCAGATTCAGGGCAGCCTTTTGCGTTCGGGGCCGGAGCTGCTGGCCGGCTGCAGCTCGCGGTGGAGGCTCGGAACAGAGCAGCCTTTGTTAGCCGGGGATGCTGTAGGCCTTGTGACCAGAGCCGGCACTCCCTTTTTTGGACGGTGACAGGGAGACTCGGGCTCAGGGTGGGAGGACCCCCTTCCACACAGAGACACAAGTGGCACAGCAGCAGGCGTGGATGATTGATTACACAGCCTGCACCCTGATTGGTTCTCGCGTGTTCCGTTCTTGTGAGCCACATGAAGGGGACGGAGGGGCGTGTCCGGAGGCGGGTTCCTGACCTCATTATTGTACAACGCTGAATACTTTGCACCCCTCATGTTGTCTCTCGAGCAGAGCGGGGATGAAGAATCCTCGTCACTCAGTCATTGTTCAAACAACCGTATAGAAAGCCGGAGCTGATCCAAACATTTATTTATTGTGATATTTCTCAAAATGCCTTTTTATAAAATGCACCTCATCCAGCATGAAATGGAGCTAATTTCAGATGCTCGCCGCTCTCAACGTGTATTTTTTTATAGGTGTCTATAAGAAACCCAAGACCGGCCTTCACGTGCTCAGGTCTGCGGTGTCTGGTTCCTCTTTTCCCCCAGACAAACTATTTAATGCAGCAGTTCACATGTCGTCAAATGTGCGGCGGCTGATCCTTTTCTATTGTTTTCCAGAGTGACCGTCTCCTCATCAAAGGAGGGAAGATTGTGAACGATGACCAGTCCTTCTGCGCTGACATCTATATGGAGGATGGAGTCATCAAGTGAGTTTACTGCTCACCCACAGCTCATCCCGTTTACAAAGTCTCTGTTTTTTATTGCAATTGGGACATAACTGATAATAGTGTGTGCTCTTGTCAACAGACAAATCGGGGAGAGTCTCATCGTGCCCGGCGGGGTGAAGACCATCGACGCCCACGGCCGCATGTTGATGCCGGGCGGCATCGACACGCACACGCGTTTCCAGATGCCCGATCGGGGCATGGTGTCCGCCGACGACTTCTACCAGGGCACCAAGGCGGCGCTGGGCGGAGGCACCACCATGATCAGTAAGTCGTCGGGGCTCCTTTTCTGTGAGGGAATCAAAGCTGGCCGAGGTGTCCGCAGAGCGTCTTCCCCGCCGCAGTGATCCTTCGGTCGCCGCTTTAATTGAACACATCCGATGACCGAGCCAACATGTAACACTGTCCCTCAGCTCTGAGGACTCTGAGCTCACACTCAGCCAGGAAGACGGTTCATTTCCCGTCGGACACGTGCTGATTCTCCTAGTTTTTTTTTTCCCACCTCTATTTGGATGCTTTTATTCACACACTGTAGGGTTTTATTTTAATTTGCATAATGTTTCACATTAATCTGTGCAGTAATTGTGCAGTTGACATTATTCTAAAGTTTTCAAAATACAGGATTATTAGCATTGGTGCGCTATTTAGCACTTTCTTCTTTTTTATTAATAATCTTTAACCCTTTTTTATTTGTTAATCCCTTGAACTAGTTCAGCCAACAGGTGCTGGGGTTTGCTTCTGGTAGTCAGATATATTTTAAATCCAGCTTCAAGTTGGTAAAATATCCAGATTATGTGAGTTTTGTTTCTCAAAAAACAGAAAAGGGGAAGCAGATTGATTTTTTTTGTTTTTGTTAGCTACATACCGTCAGTCCCCAACCAGGCTATGTTTAATTTTCATGTTATTTGAAAGAGACTCAAGACTGTAAAGACAAAGAAATACAATTAGACGGCGCTCCCCCTCCCTTACCTCCCTGCTGACTCAGCAGCTGAACTCCCCCCCCCACCCCCTTCCCCTCGCACTGGAACAAACACTCCCAGGCGAGATTAAACTGCCATGTTACGTGCGGTCCAGTCTTAAGTTCTGGATCTTAATTACTTTTATCATGTTTTTTTATTGTAAAGCACTATACATTTATTATTATTATTATTATTATTATTATTATTGTAATCATTGTAATACCACTACTACTACTACTACTACTACTACTAATAGTAAAGTAACGTATCTGAAACATGTCAGAAATCAGG
The DNA here is from genome assembly GCF_009769545.1 of Cyclopterus lumpus. Lineage (NCBI taxonomy): Eukaryota > Metazoa > Chordata > Actinopteri > Perciformes > Cyclopteridae > Cyclopterus > Cyclopterus lumpus. The sequence goes on from NC_046977.1 coordinate 16,144,121, forward strand.
TGTGCGCTGCCAGTCCGAACATAAAGACTCACTTAGCAGTTAACACAACACATATAGTAGAGCATGAATCTGTCTCTGGAACTCATGTTTATCAATAGAAAATGTACACAACAAATGAATTGAATATGATTAGTTTTGTGCGGTCTGCAGTAATTTGAAGACGTGACCTTGGGGCTCCGGGAACCTTTTAGCCAGCCATTTTTAACAAATTTCTGACATTTCGCAGACCGAATAATAAATAAGTTACTTGAGAGACGCGTCGACAGATGAGTTGGATGAAACATAATTATTTTGCAGCCCAAATGGAAACTCACATTCTACCCTGACCATGTCATCAGCAGATGTGAGCCGTGAGCCGTTTCATTCACTCTTTCGGGTCCCGAAAGCTAAAATAAAACATCCTGCGCCCGTGAACTAGAGGTTTGCCTCCGTGTGGCATAAACCTTGAGGAGAATAAGGAGCACATGGCTGTATTGTATTTGGAGCTCTGGCTCTTGTAGACTGGATGATCTGGAACGCGTTAGTCCGCCAGGTGTGAACTACAATCTGTCTCGACCGATGATATCACTGTGTGTGTGTGTGTGTGTGCGCAGTCGACCACGTGGTTCCTGAGCCTGGCGTCAGCCTCATCACGGCCTTCGAGCAGTGGCGCGAATGGGCCGACAGCAAGTGCTGCTGCGACTACTCGCTGCACGTCGACATCACCGAGTGGCACAAGGGCATCCAGGAAGACATGGAGGCGCTGGTGAAGGATCACGGTACGCACTCCATCAAGTCGACCCGCTTCACGGATGACATTCATACACTTTACATTCAAAACAGCTGTTGTTGTTGCGAGAGCAAGCAGGTTATGAGCTCTGCTACGGGCTTCACACACTGGAGGGCTGCACGGTTATGGCCAAAACAATGGTTTCGTTTCATGTCCCGATCGTGCCTACATTTTTATGAGCAAAAAATGTTTAATACACTATTAAAAGCAGGGTTGGTAATCTCGAGGAACCAGATTTGAAAAACACACCTCAGTGTTGCCAACTCTTTTCCAATGAAAGTAGCTCGCAGCGCTAGCCACGAAAGTTGCCAAGTCGGCAACACTGGAGGCCCCTCCCTCCAACGCCACTCTCCCCTCCAAATCATCACGATGAACGTAAGCAACAGACATGAGTATTGTTTGTACTCGAGCCGGCAGCTCCTAAAAGACTGCGGTGAAGCCCAACGAGTGCACAGACTGGCAGGTGGCCAATCACTATTCTTTAGGCAGAAGTGCTACATGTCCTGCTCATTAACACATTATTGCATCCAATAAGACTTAAAATAAGGTTCTCTAGATTCAGTTTGTTTTTGTTTTAATATATATATATATATATATATATATATATATATATATATATATATATTATATATATATAATACGTGTGTGTGTGTGTGTATGTTCAAGTGACTGTTGTTTTTCTTTTAGGCGTCAACTCTTTCCTGGTCTACCTGGCTTATAAGGATGTTTTCCAGCTGACTGACGCTCAGGTGGGGCTTCCTCTCTCCCTGTCTCTTTGTTCTTTCTCCACGCAGAGAAACCGAAGACTATAATGCGTTTCCTCCCATTTGTCGAGACGATGCATGCTTTATGCAGAGGTCCAACGAGAATCGGATATAATATGCTGGATTAATATGAAACCTGGCGGGAGTTTGCCACGTTGTGGCGCTGTACTGTTAACAACGACGCTGATTGGATTTGTTGGGATGCAGCCACTCCTACACCGAATCTAATTAAACCGGAATTATCCCTTAACGCAAAACTCGCTTCCGCGCTAGAACCCCAATCTGATTACAGTCGACCTCATGGCCATCAGTGCTGCGGGAAATATGAGACGCGACGGCGCACGATCCACGGACAAAGAGGATGCTGCTTCTACCAATCGGCTTGTAGCTCCTTCACTTCGAGCTAAACACTCTACAAAGTCACAACTGTTTGCTGTCCTGGCTCCTCATTGGTGGAACGAGCTCCCCATTGACATCAGGACAGCAGAAAGTCTCTACACCTTCCGTCGCAAACTAAAAACACATATTTTTCGACTATACCTTGAATAGGGAAGGTAGCGCCGTGGTAGCACTTTAGTAGCACTTAAATGTCTCTTACTGATAGCACTTTGTAGTTTAACTTTATTGAGGAAATTGTACTTGCTTGATTCTTGTTGTTCTGAGTTTGGACTCATGGTTTAATGCACTTATTGTAAGTCGCTTTGGATAAAAGCGTCAGCTAAATGACATGTAATGTAAAAGGTCGCCTTCATCCCACGCTAAGAGCTCCAGCACGAGTCTGTTTGTCTGGGCGTCGCCGTCACAGCGGCCGTTTTGCTTAACAAACAAAGATCGCGTGACGGACGAACCCACAGTGGGAAAAACCAGGCTCATTTCATTTTATTTTCAAAAAATAAAATAATGCTGGTTTAAAGAAAAACAAACAAATTGAATAACAACCAATGATCTATTCATCCATCGAGGTGTGTATTGGCGAACACGCCTCAAAGAGCCGATTGCATCAGGGATCATACCGGTGTCTCACTCTTTGCTTGCAGGTGTACGAGGTGTTCAGCGTGATCCGCGACCTCGGAGCCATCGCCCAGGTGCACGCTGAGAACGGGGACATTGTGGCCGAGGTACGTACGCCGCTTCACTCCGGTATGAGCGCCAGGAGCCGGCACGCGATTTTCTGATGTTAAACGGAAAAAATGAAGGCCGTAAGCTTTTAGTGTGTGTGTGTGTGTGTAGGAGCAGCAGAAGATCCTGGAGCAGGGGATCACCGGGCCTGAGGGACACGTGTTGAGCCGGCCTGAGGAGGTAAGACAGAGTTTCAGTTGGCTGGACACCGACTGACCGACCTGTCGGAAAAGCTGGTTTGACTTTGGGGAGCGAGTTCACCTCCGACTTGACCTTTCCAACCTCGGCGGTCGGTGTTTTCGTTGTTTGATAGTTCTACACTGAAGCCGTGGGTGTCTGGCTAATACTTACACATCCTCCTCAGATTCACCTTCACGTGTTTCACGTAGCAACCCCACAGGTGTTGTAGATAGAAGCACATCCTCTCCAGAAATCACTGTTAACCGTGAACGTCCAGATGTGGGAACAGACTTATGGCAGCTGTTTTTATTGCTAAAACTTCTGTTTAAATCCTTTTTATCTTATTCCTAAGGCAAGGGCAGACAAAAAACCCTAAGGTTAAATCCTGATTACAAGCTTCATTTAAGGTAAAACACTGATTACAAGCTTCACTTAAGGTAAAACACAGATTACAAGCTTCATTTAAGGTTAAATCCTGATTACAAGCTTCATTTAAGGTAAACACTGAGTGATTTCTCAGTGCCATGAGGGAATTGCCGTAGCAATGCTGTTCCTGCTCGGATGAATCAAATCTTTGATGGTAATCCCAAATGTTATTTTGCAGTGATTTTTATAGAATGGTTATTAAAAGAGTCAGACAGAAAGAGGAACGCGAGAAAACTGTCAAAGGAAAAAAAAACAAGCCAATATGATCCAAAAGAAGACGAGATGAAGAATCCACAGTGTTCTCTCCTCTTGGAACATTTTGTTGGAGTTAATCATAAAAAAAGAATATTGCAATCCTGCCACCACACTTGTCTTAAGCGTTTTACCATTTTTCTTTGGGGTTGCTGTGGATGCAAAATGAAAGTTGGATGGAAAGATTGATGCCACTCTCCTGTCCGTGAACACGAAGCCGCCAGAAGCGGCCTGTTGTATTTTATTTCAGTTGATTTGGTGCACTCTTTGTTTATTAATATTATCTGGTTATAATTACGAGACTGCATCATCCGAATGCCCGCCCAAGGTTTTAAATCTACTTTTAGTGGTCGGTGGTGAGAAAAGCGTGAAAGTAGTGGAGTGTGGAAGAAGAAAGAGTCAAACGGACCGCTTTCTGCTGTGCCGTCTCTTCTCCAGGTGGAGGCGGAGGCTGTGAACCGCTCTGTGACCGTGGCCAACCAGACCAACTGCCCTCTCTATATCACCAAGGTGATGAGCAAGAGTGCTGCTGATGTCATCGCCCAGGCCAGGAAGAAAGGTGAGACTCTGATATACATTTTCTAGATGTAAACGGCTCTTTCTAAAATTATGAGGACACATTGCTTCTTATTATAAGGTTATTACAAACTAAAGAAAACATGTTTTTCCACTCCCACTGACATAAATACTTAATTTGTGGGTTTTTCCAGAATTGTATTTAGGTTTTGGATTAGAATACGCCTACTACTCCAAATCAATAGTGCAGTGGTTTTTGGCAACACAAACTCCAGGAGCGTAGTATCTGGTGGTGTAATTGGGATCTGACTTTTCAGGCACCGTGGTCTACGGAGAGCCAATCGCCGCCAGCCTGGGAACAGATGGTTCCCACTATTGGAGCAAGAACTGGGCCAAGGCAGCTGCCTACGTCACCTCCCCTCCCCTGAGCCCCGACCCGACCACCCCAGACTATCTCAACTCCCTGCTCTCCTGGTAAGAGCACACACGGCCAACGATGTATATTACGACCGTCTTCATCCTTCTCGACGGTGACACCCCCATTGTCCTCCCGTCCTTCTTTCCACACCGTGTGCTTAGTGGTGACCTGCAGGTGACAGGGAGCGCCCACTGTCCCTTCAACACCGCCCAGCGGGCCGTGGGTAAAGACGACTTCAGCTTGATCCCTGAAGGCGTCAATGGCACCGAGGAGAGGATGTCCATCATCTGGGACAAGTGTGTGGTATGTGTACTTCCACTTCAAATGAAGCATGCAGCGAGCTAGGGGCGGGGCAATATGGATACGTATCACATTATATGTAACTGTATACGTCATGATATATTAGTTTCTTTCAAATTGATTGATATCATGTTTAAAATAACCAGGTTATTACACGCATGTAAAGTACAGAGACGTGACAAGACACATGCACCAGCAAAAACCCTGCACACATAACCAATGCACATCCATAACAACATACATAAGCACACACTATTGACCACGCTGAGCAAGAATGATGGCGTAGAGAATATCGTGACAAAGGAGACCAAATTAGAGTAGGAGAGTCCGTCCGTCCGTCCGTCCCCCCCCCCCTGTAACGTTCTCGGCTCCGCTTCCCTTCAGGTGACCGGTAAGATGGACGAGAACCAGTTCGTGGGAGTGACCAGCACCAACGCCGCCAAGATCTTCAACCTGTACCCCCGCAAGGGTCGCATCGCCGTGGGTTCCGACGCCGACCTGGTGCTGTGGGACCCGGACGTCACGAAGATCATCTCTGCCAAGACCCACCACTCGGTACCGGCTTCACTCGGCTATTAACGTCAAATGTTAAAAGCCATTTTCAAATTCTACACCTAGTGGCTTTAAGATCCTGTTTTAAGGACAGTAAAGGACTAAGAACGGGTGACTAGCTGAAATAATAATAATATCTTCATTTATATAGCACCGACAGAACAGAATTAAAATGTTAAGCAGAATACTAGAGCAACGACTCACAAAAAGACTAAATACAATGTTTTCAAAAAGTTAATATCCACACATTTAAGTCAATACAGTTGAAATATGTCCTTCTAGTCAAGTCTTTTATGTCTATAAATTGGGTCTTAAAAACTTTTAGACATGTGAAACTATTTGGCACTTCGTAACCACCTTAAGAGGTAGAGATGAAGCCTCTGAGTCTTTAAAGAGATAAGAAACAGGCCGCTTGTTGAACAAACAACTAAAAGAAAAGGCCCGGCTTTGAGCTCAGGGGCTTTGTTTATATTAAAACAGGAAACGGGTCCTTCCGGGACTGCTGCCACGAAGTTGGGATCTTGCTGTTTTAAATCATCATTGTATGCTGCAGCGATAAGATTTCCCTTCATTGAAACTATCAACGTCAGCCGCAGACCAAAAAGTTTAAAAAAAAAAGTTTCCCATATACTTTTGCCGTACGCGTTAACATTACTCCAAGTTAAAAAGTGTTTTCTTTTTACTTTCCTAAAAGTACCAACTGAGCTTGTGATTCCCCATGAAATACATCCCCTACTATAATAAAAAAAAAAAAAAAAAAAAAATCTCCCATGTGATGATGATTAAGGATAATAATAATTCAAGGTAACGGCCGCCAGAGCGACCGGTTTATTAGTCCACTGTTTATGGTCTGGCCGTCTCACTGTTGGACTGGGCGTCGGCCTCTCACGGCGTCAAGGGAGTGATGTCAGCGCTAAAATCTGCCATAGAACTGGAACACGTCGTTTCTGATTGTAAACAGGTGTGTGAGTGTGTGTGTGTGAGTGAGTGTGTGAGTGAGATTAGTACTGTGCATGTTCTTTGACTCGTTCTTTGCGTAAACCCGCCATGTTCTTTGGTTTCTTTTTTTTAAAATATGACAGAACTACTTTTCATGGGAGAAACTGCTCGTGTGTGTGTGTGTGTGTGTGTGTGTCAGAGTCTACCAGATTGCAATGACCTCAGCTTCAGCAGCTTTTAGGAGAGAGCAGTCATACAGCAGCTTTTTCACCCTCCCCGTCCACACACACAAACACACACACACACACCACACAGAGGACGAAGTACTTGCTTGATTCTTGTTGTTCTGAGTTTGGACTCACGGTTTAATGCACTTATTTTAAGTCGCTTTGTATGAAAGCGTCAGCTAAATGACATGTAATGTAATGTAATGTACCACATCAGTGGTACTATTAGCGCTGCTCTCTTTATTAGCATTAGCAGCCAGCGGGGGGGCTGGTTAAATCAGTTAAGCTCCTTACGCACAAGAGCACTTAAATCCATCGACATTCCTGCCAATTTTTCACAGTGGCGACCTGTGGAAAGTCTCCAGAGGAAGACTTTCGTAAATCTGTGAATTCAAGCAGGTTACATCATCCTTATGATGATGGAGTGTGTGTGTGTGTGTGTGTGGGGGGGGGGGGACTAGAATCAGAGTGTCTCTGCTTCGAAGGTATTTCTGTTGAATCAAATCGTTTCTGGTAGCATTTGAAATAACACTCAGTTTTGTAATAAGAGAACGTTATCAATGATCAAAATGAGTACCTGAGATGAATAATAAACCACTTCCGCTTCATTTCATCGCTCCCCTCCGCAGACCGTGGAGTACAACATCTTTGAGGGCACGGAGGTGCGCGGCGGGCCTCTGGTGGTGATCAGCCAGGGCAAGATTGTCTTGGAGGAAGGGAACATCCACGCCACTGAGGGCTCGGGGCGCTTCGTGGCCCGCAAACCCTTCCCCGACTACGTCTACAAGAGGATAAAAGCTCGCAGCAGGGTGAGTCCCGCTGGCGCCTGCACACCCGCTGACGGAGGACGGAATATCCCTTGTTCATTCTCGCTGACCGCAGCGCGTCTGTGTCTTCTTTCCTTAAAAACATTGCAGCTGGCCGAGCTGAGGGGCGTGCCCAGGGGGCTGTATGACGGCCCCGTCTGCGAGGTGTCGGTCACCCCCAAAACCATGACTCCCTCCTCCTCCGCCAAGACCTCGCCTGCCAAGCAGCCCAACCAGCCCGTCCGCAACCTGCACCAGTCCGGTTTCAGCCTATCCGGTCAGTGCAGACGTTAATCCGCAACCACCAATCCCGTGTTTTCCATAAACACATCGTTATGTTGAGTAAAAAAACTTTATGGAAAGGGGAAATTTGATAAAACCTCAAGTGCAATAAAAAAAATTTCAAGAAAGTTATGCTTGGTGTTTTTTGCTTTAGTTGAAGTGACTCACAAGCTCCCCTACTTCTTCTTCTCTGTTTCCTGACTGATTACATCATGCGTAAAGCTTAGCCGAGCTTATGCGCTCCAAACCAGTTGATGGAAACGTGCCTAATTCCCATTTGCAACATTTCAAAAGTTTGCCTAAATTTAGTCTGATGATCGTCTGCCAAACGCTGAGCTTTTATTTACACTGTTTAACCTTTTACCTTCGGGAATTGCACATTTAATGAAAACGTTTCAGGTTTGCCTCAAACAACAACAAAAAGAGGCCCTTTCAGGATGATTATCCCTTTTGGAATGCGATGCATTTCAAAAGTGCTTCTAAAGGTCTGCAGAGAATCAAAGTGAACTCATTTGATAATGATAATGATGATTGAAGTGTGCTCATTAAAAAGAACACATTGGGCCAGATTTTCAGATGCCATAACAAGCTCAGCTGTTTATATTTTAGCAAATATTTGGGATATGATAAGAAGAATGCTTCTTTCAAAAATTCTGGCCTTCATGAACAGAACATTATGATATTATTATTATTATTATTATTAGTATTGTAATCTCGATAACAAATAAAGCAAAAGATTGTTTCCTCATATTACTTAATATTTTTGGGGTCAAATCATCTGCCTTAGACGTATTCAAACACAGATAGACATGGTCTGGTTTTCAAAGTAAGATGTTAACGAGACGTACGTGTATAGAAATAAGATTAAATGGATTATATGTATATTCAGAACATGCGTCCCTGATGAATTAACAACACAATTAACAGAATCCACAATCATTCTTTGATTTTTCTGTTGCAGGAAAAATGTATTCTCTCTGACTAAAGGTCACTAAATCAAACATGTCCTTATCTTCATCACTTCCAAAGGCTCTCCTCTAGCATCTTCATCTTCATCACTTCCAAAGGCTCTCCTCTAGCATCTTCATCTTCATCACTTCCAAAGACTCCTCTAGCATCTTCATCTTCATCACTTCCAAAGACTCCTCTAGCATCTTCATCTTCATCACTTCCAAAGGCTCTCCTAGAACAGACTCCCAGCAGCAATAAAACTCATCTTTGAGCTCAAGCCTGTAGCTTACTGTGTAATCATACATGCTAATGTAGCTTGTTTACATGTTAGCTCTTTATAGTAAATACAAAACAATGAGATGGATAAAAGCAGCAGGAGATCAGTTACTAAAGACACAAATGATCCTTGAGTTCTACATGTCGCTCTCTCCCTTCATTTTCTGTCTTTCTCGACACCATTAACTGTAAAAAAAAAAAAAAAAAAAAAATTACATATTTATATCTCCAAGCATAAGCCACGTTTCATAAAAGATCTTTTGTATTTATTAGCATAATTAGCTGTTTCCATTGTGAAGCTATAATAGTGTTGTTAAAGGTCCAGTTCATTGCCAGGTTCATACTTGTATTTTGGGTTTCTACATGTTTACAAGCTTTAATGTTCAGAATCAATATCAGAAGTGTTTATTAAGTATGTTGAACATATGAGGAGTTTAACTGCATAACAATAAACATAGAATAAAACAATACAAATATAATGATAATATGGTCAATTAAAAAACGGATAACAGTACTTTAAAACAAGTATGTATTTTAAAATTAAAATACACACAAAGGCATCACTAACTAGTATAATGTCACATTTTGGAGGGAGGTTAACTTTAAGTTAGTTTGATCTGTTTTCTTCCAGAACAAGGAGACGAGCTATCAAAGGAAATGAGCCTTCGTCTGTTGTATAGTTGTAGCCAACTCTCTTTCTTTGTCCCAGGCGCTCAGGTTGACGACAACATTCCTCGCCGGAGCACCCAGCGGATCGTGGCGCCACCAGGCGGCAGGGCCAACATCACCAATCTGGGTTAGACGCCCCCCCCCCCCCCCCCCCACCCCCCACCCCCCACCCATCGGGCCACTGACAGAGGAAACGTGAGAGATCGGAGGACGGACGGCCGACGGGAGCTGAGGGGTCGAGGGAACCGCGCCACGACGCCGGGAGCCCAAAAAACCCTTCGCAGCACCCGCCCGGCCATCCGCCTGCCGCTTGCCATGGGCCCACTCTCCCTCCTCCCCAAAAACCCTCACACCTCACCCCGATCCTAAAGGACACCGTTAGAAACAAAAACAAGAAGAAGAAGAAGAAGAAAAAAAAGGTCTGCCTCGTATGATGACAAAAAATGAAAGCACTCCTCATCTGAGCACTTTTTACTGTATTATTTCATTATTATTATTATTATTTTTTACACCGTACTTTCTCCCTGCCATGTGTCCGTTTGATGTTTGTTTTATCGTTGTATTAATAGAGGGGTCGAGTGAATTAACACAGCTAAGAGAACCTTTTCATGCAGGATGCTCATCGTATTTCCACTCTTCCCGTTGTCATTTGGGAGAGGAGTCTAAAGTATTGTTTCTTTTTGTTTATAAAAAAATCTATTCTTGCTTTCCTTGGAAGTCGAACAGTCTTAAAGTTTGCAACTCACTCGTGATTTGTATTATTATAGTTGCACTTCTGTTGCTTCACTTCCCACTGCATCCCCATCTGTCACAGAATCAGCATCCAATTGATTATGAGCCAGGAGGAAAGATGGAACAACACGGCGACCTTGTTATGATACTCTGGGGCTGCACTGACTCATCTCATGTTTTCCCACCTGTGGCTTTGCAAAGGTACATGAGTCAAAAACCATATTCCACTTTTGGCAGCTGCCTTAGAGCTTTTTTTAATTTATTTTTTAGCTGAAGGAGCTTTGCAGTTGGTGAAAATGGAGCCTGGCGATGAGTGGGAGAACAGGGAACGATTGAGGGAGGAAAGAGGAAGTTCTACTGGCTTGTCGCTTTAAACTCAACCTTTCCTTGCCTTGATGTCTGTGTCGTCCTTCTGAGAATCATAAACGTCCATGAAGGTGTGATGAACAGCCGACTCCCCGCTCCACGTCCATCACCATCAGTGCATTTACATACTGAATGTGTCTCCTCCTTCCAAATGGGTTTTGTACTCATCAACCCCCGCCCCCCTCCACCACCACCACCACCTCTCTTTTCTACTCTTTATGTGCCTGAACCCACGGAAGTTGTACCGATAGTTTCCCCCCCCCCCCTTCTTGTTTTTCTTATTCTTATTGAGGCTAAGTGAGGGATGTGAGATCGAGAGAAAAGAAAAGAAAGCTGTAGAAATAGCCAGGTTAAAAAACGCTTCAAAGGTGCCAGATTTTGCGCTTTTCACTGCCCCCCCCCCTCCCTCCCACCCGCTCTGTGGGCGGAGCCCCCAAAGTGAAGACGGAAAAATAAAACCCACGATATCTTGACGTGTGCTAATGTTTTAGGGTTAACTTTGTCGTCAAAATGCTTGTTAGTGTCATCCTGTAACTCAGCGTCTGATTCGTCTAAAGTACATGAGCTGATGTGCTTCTGACTAGTGAGGGCCGAGCGGTCCACGTTCCTCATTATTCAAATTATTCAAATGATTCTTTATTGCATGATCTGGTTTTCATTAAGCCAAGCGACTGATTTCCTGTGCCAGTCCTTCCGCCAACGAGGTCTTGGCCGCCAGTCACCATCTTACCCCTTTTTCCTCCCCAGTGGGGACCCAGTTCCACGCATGAGGATCGAGACTCGTCTCTGCTTTAGACTGGTTTTGCATTCTTCTAGACTGATGGAGACCACCTTTCTGAATGTATTGTGTGTGTGTGTGGTGTGTTTGTTTTCCACTAATAGATACATTTTTTTAAGCAGCAGGGGATTCTGGGTTCCACGCAATTCAGCACAGGATTATGTAGAAATGGTGCAGAACTGTCACAGAATAACGATAAAAAAAGTGTGTGTGTGTGTGCGTGCGCAAAGCTGTTCTAATAACACCAGGTCAGGAGATGAGTTGCTACGGGCAACAACCTCCGATCTGACAAGTGTTGCCATGACAAACAAAAAAAAGCAGAGCCCTGCGTGAGAGCGGAGGGGGTCTGTCGCCTCGGCAACAGCCAGAAACAAGACAAGCCAGAGAGGGAGGGAGGGAGTGAGGGGGGAGAAAGACGAGCTGAAAGGAAGGAGTGAAAACAAGGAGCGTGCTGTTCCTCTCAAGATCTAGAAGTGTTCGAGGACTTCCTCTCCGTCTCCCACCCAAAGGGTGGAGCATCCCAGTGGAGATGGTTATAAGAAGAGAGGGCGACGAGCTCTTTCATTTTAAATCAGTTTTTACTGTCCTCATTAACGCAACACAATCATAATTAGGATGATAATGAAAAGGACGGTCTCGGGTTTGGATCCTTAGAAAACACACACACACACACACACACACATACATTCAGAAAGGTGGTCTCCATCAGTCTAGAAGAATGCAAAACCAGTCTAAAGCAGAGACGAGTCTCGATCCTCATGCGTGGAACTGGGTCCCCACTGGGAGAAAAAGGGGTAAGATGGTGACTGGCGGCCAAGACCTCGTTGGCGGAAGGACTGGCACAGGAAATCAGTCGCTTGGCTTAATGAAAACCAGATCATGCAATAAAGAATCATTTGAATAATTTGAATAATGAGGAACGTGGACCGCTCGGCCCTCACTAGTCAGAAGCACATCAGCTCATGTACTTTAGACGAATCAGACGCTGAGTTACAGGATGACACTAACAAGCATTTTGACGACAAAGTTAACCCTAAAACATTAGCACACGTCAAGATATCGTGGGTT